>NC_064614.1:601987925-602290955 GCF_023898315.1 Schistocerca nitens | reverse complement strand
GGGTAAAAATCACACCATTTTGGAAACAAATAAATAATTCAGAAACAAAGTATCCAAAAATTCTATAATTTTTTATCTTTTTTTAATAGCTGCGCTAAAATGACCAATAATTGCAAATTGCAAAATAATAATTCATGTTTTTTTTTTTTTTTTTTTTTACTGATTTCACGTGGGGCTGGGCAGGCCCATAATAAAATTGAGTGTTTCATACAATAAAATGAACATGGCAGAATGTTCTGAATTAAACAAAACAAGTAGGAAATGTCTTAAAGAGGAAATGAGAACTTGCAGATAAAATTTTGTGAGAAAACACTTGAAAACAAAACTGATTATGTTGGATAGATACCATATTTCAGTGAAAATGAACAGTTATTGATAATATAATGTAAGTGGCTAGATAAAAAAAATCTACTCACCAAGTGGTGGCAGGGGGGGGGGGGGGGGGGGGGGACAAAAAGATTTAAAGTTTACAAGCTTCTGGCAATAGAGTTGAAGGGGAACGAAGAAGGGTGAAGGAAAGGGACTGGAGAGGCTTAGGGAAAGGGGTACATCTCAGAAAAGTCACCCAGAATCCCAGCTAAGGGGAGATTTACTGAATGGGATGAGAAGAAAAGACTGATTGTTGGGGACTATTCCAGATGAGATTTGAAAACCTGAGAGCTTGAATCTGGAAGACAGGGTAACATGCAAGACAGAGACTAGTTCTAAAATGTCATGCATGAGTTAATAAGAGTGAAACGCTGAGTGCACTGTGTGTAACAGAGGCGGGAGGGGTGTTGGTGAAAAATAGACAAGTCAGAAAAATGAAAGATGCAGAAATCTAAAATGGAGTAAAAGAAGGAGTAGTAACTGTGAATAAATAGGGCTGGTACTCCTGATCCCTCCAAAAACAACTTCGGAGAACACCACATGTCACCCAGTATTATCCTGGTCTGGAATGTATCAGTCAGCTACTTCAACAAGACCAGGACCTCCTAAAATCATGTCCTGAAATGATGTCCGTCCTGTCTGAAATCTTGCCCACCTCTCGTAGAATAGCTTTTCGTTGCCCTCCCAATCTTCACTACATCCTTATCAGATCCTATGCTTCTTCTGAACCCATCTGCCTATCCTATGGCTCCTACCCCTGTGACCATCCCCACTACAAGACTTGCCCCCTGCACCCTCCTGTCGCCACCTGTAGCAGCCTTGTAACTGGCAAAATATATACTATCAAAGGGAGAGCCACCTGTGAAATGACACATGATATACCAGCTGTTATGTAAATACTGTTCAGCCTTTTACATCACCATCACTACCACCCAGTTATCAGTCAGATAAATGGGCATAGGCAGAGGATGTATACAGGCAACACACAATATCCTATTGCAGAGCATGCTATACAAAATGAGTCATAACCTTGGTACCTGTTTCACCATACGCACCATCTGGATTTTCCCCCCAAACACCAGTTTCTCAGAACTCCACTGGTGGGAACTAGCGTTACAACACGTCCTTGGTTCTCACCCCCAACCTGTCCTTAATTTACATTAATTCCTTCCGTCTCAGCATTTATTCACAGTAACTACGCCTTTCTTTACTACATTTTAGTTTCTACATCTGTCATTATCTGACTTGTCTATTTTTGCCAACCCCCCCCCCCCCCCTCCCACCTGTGTTAAATATAGTGCAATTTGCATTTCACTCATAACAACTTGTGCATGATGTTTTAATAGTAATCTCTGTCATGTGTATTACCCTGTCTTCCACCTTTAAGCACTCGGGTTTTCAAATCTCGTCCGGTGCAGTCCCCAACTATCAACTTTTCCTTCTCGTTCTGTCTGCTAGGTGTACCCTGACCCGGGGTTCCGTGTGACTTTTCTGAGCTGTATCTGTTTCCCTCGAACCCCTCCAGTCTATTTCCTTTGCCCCTCTTCCTGTCCCTTCAACTCTTCTGCCAGAAGAAGGAGCCACTGCCACTGAAAGCTTGTAAATGTTAAATCCTTGTGTGTGTGTGTGTGTGTGTGTGTGTGTGTGTGTGTGTGTGTGTGTGTGTGTGTGTGTGTGTCACATTTCATCACTTTAGTAGGCACACGATGTAGTAATTTAACCCTATCCCACTAAATATATTTATAGCGTTTGAGGGAATATGTGTTACCACTTATCTCCACTCCTTGCATCTACACCAGCTGTAGTTTCTGTTTGTTGTGAAATATAGCTTTCAGTACAGTGGGAATTATATATCCCGCCAAACAATGGTGTTTTAATGATTATTGGAAAGTATGGTTACCACCAATGTAGTTTCGGAAGGGGTTTGGGAAGTATACTTACCACAAAATTGATCTGTCATTTGTTGTCCTAGGGAAGCATACTTACCACCAACTTAGTGGTATCCCAAAGCTTTTGAGAGTATGTTTTACCACCTCTGTCTTTACACTTATGTCTTGTGGTAGTACACTGCACCAGGTGTATGTAAACTGCTACAACACACTCGAAGTGGGAGGTGTTCAAAGAGTAATGTAAATATGTTTGTTTGAAAGGGGAGACAGAAATATAGACAAACATATCAACGAATAAACTGTAGTGGAAAACAAATTATGACTTAACAAAAAATGAAGTTGTGCCCAGGCCGACATGTAGACAGCAGATGGTGCTAGAGGGACCAATGATATACATTGCTGGAATTCAAGAGATACAAAAAGACAGAGTTTATAGGATAATTGGGCATGCAGTGAGAGACTCAGAAGAACTAAAGCAGAAAAGTGAAGAACTCCTCAAAATGTGTAATATGTGGTTTGGAACCAATGGATTCAGATTCATCACTCTAAAACTGCTAATATTCTTTCTAGACTGCACAGTAATGATAGTATCTCAACTACATTCCTTGGAATTCATTCACTGTGAACACAAAGTAACATGGGCTAATGTTGTTTGTGCTGGTGATTCACCCCGACTTTGAACAGGAGGCACTTAACATCTACTGCCTGACGACTTGTCTAGTGTAGTGGTAATAAATTATGGACACAGACTTTCCTTGTGAATCAGTCTATCTATTAGTGAAAACTGTACCAAAGTCCCTACACAAGTTGCTAAAATGAGCCTTCAAATACAGACAGAAAAGTGTGGTGGAGGGCTTTAATTCAAAATATGTAACGCTGTAGTTGGTGTGATTTTTCTGATTCATCTGTTTGCTTACCAAACATAGAATTTGCGTTAATGACTAGCTGTTCCTTAACTCTTACTTTGCCTATTTGAATCTTACGGTGTGTACTGTCTAGCAATGTTTTGTGCCCTACATTTGTATTTATTACTTGTATTGCATACAGTTAATTTATATTATCATATTTACATAGCTGCCGTATCATCATGTACATATACATTGTACATGTGTGTAAAATTCATGACGACATCTTTAACTTTGTACAACCTGTGTTCTTTTCTCACATGATATCCTGCAAACCATGGATGAAGGGCAATGGCAGATTCCATATTCATAGATTTCCAGAAAGCATTTGATACAGTGTCGCACTGTAGACTGTTGATGAAGGTCTGAGAATATGGATTAGGTTCACAGATATGAGTGACTGAACGTCTTCTTAAGTAATAGAACCAGTATTTTGTCCTCTGTGGTGAGTATTCATCAGAGACAACGGTATTGTTAGCAGTGCCGCAGGGAAGTGTGATAGGACCACTCTTATTCTCGATATACAAAAATGATATGATGGACATGTTGAACGGCAATTTATGGCTGCTTGTTGATGACACTGTGATTCAGGAAGGTGGTGGCATTGACTGACTGTAGGGGGATACAAAATAGATAGAATATCTAGTTGGTGTGATGACTGAGAGCTTGCTCCAAACGTAGAAAAATGTAAGTTAATGCAGATGAGTAGGAAAAATAATCCCATAATGTTCAAATACGGCATTAGTAATGAGCTGCATGACACAGTTACATCCCTTAAATATCTAGACATAACATTGCAAAGCAGTATGAAATGAAATGCGTAAGTCAGGTTGGTAGTTGGAAAGGCAAATGCTCGACATTGTTTTATAGGGAGAATTTTGGAAAGTGTAGCTCATATATAAAGGAGACTGTGTATAGAATGCTAGCACAATCCATTCTTGAGTACTGCTAGAGTGTTTGGAATTCCCACCAGATCAGATTGAAGGAAAACATTGAAGTGATTTGTAGGTGGGGTGCCAGATTTGTTACCTGTAAATTCAGTCAACACGTGAGTATTGTGGGGATACTTCATGAACTCAAATGGAAATACCTGGATGAAAGAGGACATTCTTTTTGTGGAACAGTATTCAGGAAGTATAACTAATTCATTAAAGAGAATTTTCTGATTCATGGATTCAATCCCAATTTTCACTATTCTTTTTAATTAATGCAGTGTCATATTGTCAACATTACTTGCATTCTGAATGTTGTTGTTATACTATCTTATTCCCAAATATTCTCTTTCTTTTACAGCAAAGAGAGTTTGGAAACAGAAGAAGGAACGCAATGCCGATTAGAGGAAAGCCAACAATGGAAATATATAGACCGCCGAGTAAGTAATAAAAAAACTTTTATTTTCTGGTACAATTCTAGCTACTCAAGCATTCATAATTTGATGGCAGTGTGTGGTAGAAGTCTAGGTATAGTGTCTTTGACTACTAATAAAAGCTTCTTGGGCGCCAGGTTTGAACCCAGCCACTGCTTAAATTTTGAATAAAACTGATCGGCACTGGCGGTTGAAGACTTCCAGCATAAGAAGTCACCATCATTCAGTAATAGGTGGAAGAATCAGTGACAATCAATGCCATGAGGATGCAGAAGTCAGTGGAAACAACTACATTAAAGAAATGTAATATGTATCCACACAAAATGTGGCCTGTAAATTGGTAAAGTGTTACGAGATCTCTTGATCTCCCCATTGGCAAAAGATTCTGGATTAGTTCCTCATTCACATCTCCACAAAGAGCCTGCCCAGGGGGGAATGACCTTCAGAAAAAATGGAATAGCCAATTGCTAGGATAACATTTTGTAAGTCAAAGTGTGGAATGTCAGAAGTTTGAAAATAGTAGGAAAGCTAGGAAATGAAAAAAGGAAATGCAAAGACTCAATCTAGATGTAGGGGTGTTCAGTGAGTGTGGAGAATTTGAACCTGGTTGTAGGTGAAAGAATTGAAGGAAGGGTTGTGGGAGAATATGGGTTTGGCAGTAGGTATGGGAGAGCAGAAACACTAATTGAGTTCAGCAATAAATATCAGATGGTAATAGAGAATACTCTTTTTTAAGAATCACAAGAGGAGGCAGTATACTTGGAAAAGATCCAGAGACACAAGAAGGTCCATCACGACCGGTCAGAGATTCTGAAGTCTGGTGTCACATTGTAAGACGTACACAGGAGCAGATATAGACTCGGATCTCAATTTAATAATGAAAAGAGTAGACGGAAGTTTTAAGAGAATTGGTGAAAGAATCAATATGGAAGGAAGTTCGTTACTTGAAGTAGTGAGGAATGATGAGACCTGTTTGTAATTCGCTGGCGATGTGGTATTACAATAAGGAACACCCAAGTAAGCAGTTCAGTTGAAAAGGAGTGGACATCCCTAAAAAGATGATCACAGATGTTGGATGGACAAATGTACAAGGAATGTAACTGCGAAGAAACCTTGGTTAACAGGTGAAGTACTTCAATTGAGGGACAAAAGCCGGCCAGTGTGGCCGAGTGGTTCTAGGCGCTTCAGTCTGGAACTGCGCGACCGCTACGGTCGCAGGTTCGAATCCTGCCTCGGGCATGGATGTGTGTGATGTCCTTGGGTTAGCTAGGTTTACGTAGTTCTAAGTTCTAGGGGACTGGTGACCTGAGATGTTAAGTCCCATAGTGCTCAGAGCCATTTGAACCATTTTTGAGGGACGAAAGAAGGAAGTAAAAAATGTTCAGGGAAAGACAGGAAAACAGCAGAACAAATCCTTTAGGAATGAAATTTGGAAGTAAAGGGCAGCCATGGCAATATGACTGCAAGAAAGATGGGAAGAAATAGAAAAAGAAAAGATTGTCAGGTGAGCTGACTCAGTGCATAGAAAAGTCAAAACAACCTTCAGTGAAATTAAAAGCAAGGATGGTAATTCTAAGAGTGCAATGGGATTTCCTCTGATGAAGACGGAAGGGAGAGCGGATAAGTGGAAAGAGTACATTGCAGGTCCATATGGGGGGCGACTTGTCGGATGACACCATAGAAGAAGAAATTTGAGTCAATGTGGATGATGTAGTGGATTCAGTATTAGTCAGAATTTAAAAGATCTCGAGGAGATTTGAGACCAAGTTATGGATACATAGACAGTGTTCTATCAGAAGTTCTAATAACAGTGGGGGCGGGGGGGGGGGGGGGGGGGAGGAGAACTTCAACCATATGACTATTCAGAGGCCGGTGACATACCTTCGGACTTTGAAAAATATCATCCACACAATTCTGAAAATGGCAAGGGCAGAAAAATTGAAGATTATTGCACAATCAGCTTAACAGCTCATGCATCCAAGCTGCTGGCATGAAAGACTGTAAAAGAAAATAGATCATCTGTTAGATGACGATTAGTTTGGCTTTAGGAAAGGCAAAGGCACCAGAGAGGCATTTCTCACTTTGCACCTGATAATGGAAACAAGACTGAAGAAAATCAAGACACACTCATAGGATTCGTTGACCTAGAAAAAGCATTTGCCACTGTAAAACGGTGTAAGAAGTTTGAAATTCTGAGAAAAATAAGAGTAATCCATAGGCAAAGTTCAGAAATATGTAATATATACCAGAACCAATGGAGGGGGGGGGGGGGGGAGGGAAAGAGAGAGACTGGAAGACAAAGAAAGAAGTGCTCAGACTAAAAGTGAGACACAGTGATTTAGTACCAAAAAGTGAGAGAAAGGGATGTAGCGTCCACCCCTGCTGTTCAATCTATACATCGACGAAGCAATGACAAAAATAAAAGAAAGGTTCAAGAGTGGGATTAAAATTCACAGTGAAAGAATATCAAGGTAAGATTTGCTGATGACATTGCTATCCTCAGTGAAAATGAAGAAGAATTGCTGGCTTATTAGATGGAGTGAACAGTCTGAGTACAGAGTACGGACTTAGAGTAAACCAAAAAAGACAAAGGTAATGAGATGTAGTAGAAATGAGAATAGTGAGAAACTTAACACCAAAGTTGGTTATCAATAAGTAGATGAAGTTAAGGAATTCTGCTGCCTAGGCAGCAAAATAATCCATGATGGAGAAAGAAAGGACGACATAAAAAGCAAACTAGCATAGGCAAAGAGGGCATACCTGGTCACAAGAAGCCTACTGGTATAAAACATAGATCTTAATTTGAGGAAGAAATTTCTGAGAATGTATATTTGGAGAACAGTTTTGTATGATAGTGAATCATGGACAGCAGGAAAACTGGAACAAAGAGAATCAAAGCATTTGAGATATTATGCTACAGATGAATGTTGAAAATTAAATGGGCTGATAAGATAAAGAATGGGGTGGTTCTCTGCAAAATCCATTTACAGAGGAACACATGGAAATACACTGACAAGAAGAAGGGACAGTGGTAAGACATGTACTGCGATAATAGGGAATAACCTCGATGGTACTGGAGGGAGCAGTAAATACATCTGTAGAGGAGTGCATCCAACAAATGACTGATGATGCAGGATGCAATTGCTACTCTGTAATGAAGTTATTAGTGCAGGAGAGGAATTTACGGTGGGTTGCGTCAGACTAGTCAGAAGACTCATGAGCCAAAAAACGTGAGGAATATGTGTTAACACATTGTCCTCCTGGCCATTAATTTCAGCTGTCAGAATTAAAGCTCTTTTTTATCCTTCCACTACCCTGCCATTGTACTCAAAAGAGTTTTTCTGCACAGGAAAAAATGCTGACTACTATACCAGCTTCTAATAGAGACCTTCCCCCCCTCCCCTCTAGCCCCTTACATTGCTAGCTCTAAGAATTCGTGTCTAAGACACAAAATGTGAATGGTGTGCTGTTATTCAGTTTCCTCATGGTGAGAGTCTCAATTCAGCTGAAACTTGTTGATGAGTTGAAAGTTCACGAATGACAGTAAATCGCAGTGACGATGCAGAATACTTGCAGCAACATATGCTGACTTTTAAGTCATAATAGGCTGTTAGAGAAGAAAGTGTCAAATGGGATTTATAATTAGTGTTTTGCCTGAAACAGACACCCCCCCCCCTCCCACCCAACATTTGAAGATGTGTTGTAGGCTAAGGTTTGATTAGTGCAAATATAATTGATGTCTGAAAAACATTCATATTACTTTGAGCTTTGAGTTTATGTGCTATTTTTCCCTTCTTTTTTAATTTTCTTGCATTTTAAATGGAGTACTAGTTCCTTTTTTACAAAAAGACCAAAGGAATTTATAGTTAGTTTAGTGAAGAAAACATCCTGGCTCTCACCAACATTAGGGGTTCCCAGTCCATGGTATGAGTACCATTGGCGACACAAGGACACTTCAGGTGGTACACAGACAAATAAATAAAACATGTACTGGTAGGCTATAGATCAAATTGTTCTCTTACGTCATTTCATTTTTAAAGCAAAATGATAATGAGAAAACTGATTGATAAAAGTAGTTTCTGAATGATAAAGAAAATGGATTTACCACAGAATGTTCCTTTTGGACTGTACACAGGACACAGGAAGGATGGACTGTAACCACCCCATTCCTCCATTCATTAGTAGTCCCTGTGTAGGCTGGGAATGTTTCATCTTGATTTGACATTGGCGATATTTTGATTTGATCTTGTCATTGTTTATTTGGAAGTTCTCGTGCTGTTTTGCAACTGCTGTCAGCTAATGTGTTGTACCAATGTGTGGCACTGCAGTAGTAATTATGCAGTCAACTGTTTATTACTGTTATTGTCACTTTGTTGGGTGATACCTTAAATGGCAGTGTGATGTGAAGAAAGTTTGCATTTGAAACGGAGTGTGTGCATATTACAATAAGCTGTTTCTTCATTGCTATAATTATGATGTGAAATTTATCTTTATTGTATGACTTACTTGTGATTGGTTTTTAAGTTAACCATGAAACAATTTTTAAGCAAGGAAACTCTTACTGCCTCAAAGAATACAATTTAAAAACCTAAATCAATGCCTAACCGCAGTCATGATGAAGTGACATACAGTTTGGCGTTACATTAAAGGCTGGTACACAAACCAGTGATGAACCAATTCTCCAATGCATTGTATGCTTAGAAACGCTGTCAAATCAATGCATAAGGCCTTTTTCATTCAAATGTCATCAAAGTTCTAAGAACTCGCAAGTAGATGGTAAACATTTGCATGAGGCCTTTTTTTATTCAAACGTCATTAAAGTTATAAGAACTCTGAAGTAGATGGTAAATATTTGCCATTTTCAGTTGAGATATGCATTTTATAAGAAAGAATCCTAATGTGTAGCAATTTTTACTAACACTGATACTAGAAGAACATGATAAAAGTTAGTTTTAGAATTGCAAAGTAATAAAAACCTCACGCAGTTGGTGAGTCTCTTACCTCCCACAGCTAGAGACATTGTCCAAGTGGTTTTAGGGTAAAAAATTCCCAAAGATATGCAAAAATTCCATTATCCTATTATGTAGTTCAATGGCTTATGAAGACCAGTCTTCAAATAAACATTATTACAACTGCAAAAGTATGCTTAGTTTGTTCTTCAACAGACATGAGTACAGTTGTTACAAACATGGCACAGTTACTTGCTTTTGTACATGATGACTATCATGATGATCTAAGAGTTTTTATTTTGCAATCTGGTTGATTCAAATGCTACAGCAGAAAAGATTTTTAGCATTACTGACTTTTATTTGTTAAAAGTACGTATTCCTTGGCAAAAACATGTTGTTATTTGACAAACTGGAAAATCCAGGATGGAATGTAACAATACCAGAGAAGAAAAGTTGCTACTCACCATATAGCAGAGATGCTGAGTCGTGATAGGCACAACAAAAGATTCACACAATTATAGCTTTCGGCCATTAAGGCCTATGTCAGCAGTCAGCAGTCTCCGAGAGAGAGAGAGAGAGAGAGAGAGAGAGAGAGAGAGAGTGTGTGTGTGTGTGTGTGTGTGTGTGTGTGTGTGTGTGTGTGTGTGTACTGACAAAGGCCTTAATGGCTGAAAGCTATAATCGTGTGAATCTTTTTGTTGCGCCTATCACGACTCAGCATCTCCGCTATATGTTGAGTAGCAACTTTCCTTCTCTGGTATTGTTACATGTAGTTATTTGTATAGATGGGGCAAGACAATATATTGTCACCTGACAGATCTGGTAGCAAAAGTGAAGAAAATTGCACCCAATTGTTGAAGCACACACTATTTAATACACCAAAAAGCATTGGCTTCCAGGAATATGCCTGAAACTCTTGTTGTTTTGGCAGACACTGTAAAGGTTATAAACTTCATCAAGGCAAGGGCTCTAAACTCACTGCTATTCACAATATTGTGTGAATATATGAGGGGTAAATTTAAAAGTTTGCTTCTTCATACTGAAGTAAGATGGCTCTCTCGTGACAAGATTTTAAACTGAATATTTGAATTGAGGTTTGGGGTTTTTATGTTTCTCAGTGACAAAAACAGTGACGTGAAGAATTTTTTAGTTGATCAGTGGCTATTGTTTAGCAGATACTTTTGGCACGGTTTACATTTTGAATGTGGGACCACAAGGACAAGGCACAACTACTTAGCAGGGAACAAAATATCAGCTTCCAAAGAAAGTAGACTTGCTTTAATTCAGAAGTACAGAACAATAACTTTTTTACATTCCATAAATTTTTGGAAGACAATGAACAAGCTCACATGGAAGATTTTTACATATTTATTATATTTTTATAAACAAATTATATTTAGAGATCCTACAAAAAAGTTTTGAAAAGTACTTTTACAAAGATTACACAAATTGTGACTGGATACAAAATCTATTTTCAGGAAAATTGCCAAAAGAAGTAATCATGACAAAAATGACTAGCAACATATCAATGGTAGATGCTTTGAAAAAGAAAACTCTCCTCTCTTTTTGGATGTGAACAAAAATGGAATACCCTTCTCATCAATTTTTGGAACCATTTGTTATGACTTACATGCATGAAAATGGGTTTTCAGAATTGTTGTATATTAAAAATAAATATGGAAACAGACTTAGTGTGAAAGACTTGAGAATTAAGTTGAACCCTATTGAGACAGACTTTGAAGCTCAGCTTCAAGATAAACAACAGTATGCTTCCAGCTGAAACACACACATATATTTTCATCAGAACCTAAATTAAAAAACTGTCGAATAACTAATTTTGAAGTATATTTTACCATCAAAGTTAGGTTTGATCCAACTTTTTTTTTTAACTTCTAATTTATTGTACACAGTGTTCAGTTTATTACTCTCTTGTGCAGCTAATTGATATTGTTTGTGATGTAAAACGTGAATTTATTTTAAATGTCATTCCTCTCTTTTTCGTTGGTTATTTGTATCAGAACTGGCTTAATTGAGTTTCATATTATTTGCTACATATAAGTACCACTTGTGAACAGGAATGGAATAAATCTGTAAACCAATGCTTCAATGGAACATTTTGTGTGTGTTTTCAGCACTGAGCACAAAGGAAAAAATTATACTCCCTCTACTGTTCCTCACCCCTCACTGATCAACCTTCTGCACAAACACCCCCCCCCCCCCCCCCCACTTTTGCCCCTCTATAGTACCACTCCCTCCTCAACTGCACTGTCCCTTCATGCACCTGGGTTTATTAAAAAG
The DNA here is from genome assembly GCF_023898315.1 of Schistocerca nitens. Lineage (NCBI taxonomy): Eukaryota > Metazoa > Arthropoda > Insecta > Orthoptera > Acrididae > Schistocerca > Schistocerca nitens. Next base: position 602,279,179 of record NC_064614.1, on the reverse strand, counting down.
TCAGAAAGTTATAATGCTACACTTAAATTTCTAAAAATGTTAGATGGTACACAGTGACAAAAAGTCTGGAAACCACTGACCCAGATCACTTGGGAACAATGGAAATTGTTGCCATTTCATTTGCAAACTGATTGGGAACCAGTTGTCCTAGTATTTAAGCAACACAATTTTTTTAGTGTGTGGAACATCACTTGTATTTACCGAAGTTACAGTTAGATTACATTGTGTGATGCCACAGTGGTCAGCTGTGTTTCTGGACTTTCCTGCCATCAGTGATTTTTTTTTCTCTCACATCTCTTGCTTTTTTTTCCTGGTAAGAAAAAAAATTGTTAATTTGCTATATTACGAGGGTAATCCCAGAAGTAAGGTCTCCTATTTTTTTATAAGTACAGAACTCTGTTTGTGTGGTAGTTGGTCACACTGTTACAAAGAGTGCTTCATGCGCTGTGTGTAAACATGTGCACACCATGCTGAGGCGCTCAGTCTTGGCTTGGCAGCCATTGAGAATGGAGCTCCCATTGGATGTTACCACAAAGTGCGAATTGCGCGAAGTTATTTGGTTTTTGAACACAAAGGCCACTGTGCCAATTGAAATCCATCACCAATTGACGAAAGTGTATGGTGACTTGTGCATGGATGTCAAAAATTTTTGTAAGTGGTGTAGGGAGTTTACAGGTGGTTGGACCGCAATTCACAATGAACAATGGAGTGGGAGACCGTCAATTTCTGAGGAGACAGTTTTGAAGGTTGAGCTAAACATGCGTGAAGATCGGCGGATCACACTGGATGATCTCTGCATGTTGGTTTATGAGGTTTCCCGAAGCACCACTCACAGAATTTTAATGGAAACATTGAACTACCGGAAGGTGTGGGCAAGATGGGTGCCACGCATGCTGACTGAGGACCACATGCGGCAACGAGTTGATGCTTTCTGCGCATTTCTTCACCGCCTTGCAGCCGAACAGGACAACTTTCTAGACTCAATAGTCACGGGTGACGAAACCTGGGCATACCACTTTACACCTGAGACCAAGCAACAATCATGCCAGCGGCGGCATCCTTCCTCGCCAAAGCCACGGAAATTCAAATAAACACAGTCTGCCGGTAAAATCGTTTTTTGGGATCGGAAAGGGATATTATTGGTCGACTTTATGCCCACTGGGACCACAATTAACACTGACGGGTACTGAGAGACTGAAAAAACTAAAATGGGAAATTTAGAACCAGAGAAGAGGAATGTTGAACAAGGGTGTACACATTCTCTATGACAACGCTCACCGACACATTGCTTGGCAAACAATTGCTCTCCTGCAACAGTTTCAGTGGAACATAGTCACCAACCCACCCTATAGTCCTGACTTGGCACCCAGTGACTATCGCCTGTTCCCTAGGTTTTAAGAACATTTGGCCGGAAAGCGATTCAGCTCTAATGACAAGGTGAAAGGAGAGGTTCATAACTTTCTCAACAGCATGGCGGCGAGCTGGTATGACATGGGCATACATAAACTGCCACAGCATCTACAAAAATCCATCGACAGAAATGGTGATTATGTTGAAAAATAACTGTGAACTGATGTAAACCATTGTAGAAATAAACAGGTCTATGCACTTATAAATAAATAGGAGACCTTACTTTTGGGATTACCCTCACAGGACACACATGAAGTAAGGTTATCCTCACTGATGATTCACTGGAAGTGAAAAGTGGTCAAGGAAGTGTGATTTGTTGAAGTTATGGTTTTGTCACCCTCCTGGTCCTGATGATTTCATGTACTAATAAAATTTCTTGTGGTCTCCAATTTTAGTGATTCGAATCTGCAAGGCAAGGCCAAATAAAAGTGTTTGAGTAGTAGGCTACTGCCTTTGCATCCCTTTGGATGGTTGTTGGAATAGCTTGGAAGAGTTCTGTATTGAACTCCTATATTAACTCTTCTTAATACACTCTCATTATGTCCGTTCACAATAACTTTTATACAGTCTTTAGGACATGTTGTATGACTGACCAATCTTTACATCATCCTAGTTCAGATAAGATTCAAAAGGCAATTCATTACATTTTTTGCTTGTCACAACAATTACATTTTCTTTTTGGCTGCAAACACCTCCAAACCTTGATGTCAAGGAACAAGCAGCCAGACAACAGGTGAAGACGCTAACTCACCATCCTGCCTTGTATATGTGATGTGCCCATTTCTGATGTGATATAATGTGATATATTCTTTTATCAAAATTGATGTTCCACTTCTCAAAAGTTCGATTTATACAGTTGTAACTCAATGAAGTTCGACACACGTAGGTACAAGGAACATAATTTTGAAGAAAGCTTGGCTAGCTGAAGAAATTCTTCTGCAGACCAACAAAAGAAGGAAGTACAAAAATTTTCTGAGTAATCAGGAATACATAAATATAAGTCACTAAGGATTGAAATAAACAGGAAGTGCAAGGGGGGCTTTTGTGACATTAAAAACAAATGCATAAACATGAAGAGAGGAATGGGAATTCTGTAGTTAAACACAGAGGAAAGGGGGAGTAAGTGGAAAGAATACATTGCAGGTCCGTATAAGGGGTATGACTGGGTGATGACATTATTGAGGAAGAAATGGGAATCAGTGCGGCAGACACATGGGGGTCCATTATTAGAATAAGAGTTTAATAGAGCTTTGGGAGACTTGTGATTAAATAAGGCAAAATGGATTGATAATATTCCTTCAGAATTTCAGAAAGCATTGGGGAAATGGCAACCAAGTGATTATTGTAGAATGAGACTGGAGGCATACCATCAGACTTCTGGAAAAGTATCATCCACACAATTTTGAAGACACCAAAATCAGATGTTAATCAAACAATAGAAAATCCAGGATGGAATGTAACAATATTATAGAAGGAAATAATTATTGGCCGAAAGTTATAATTTGAGTGTCTTTTTGTTGTGTCTATCTGTGACTAAGTGTCTCTGCTGTATGGTCAATAGCAGATATGTGTGAGACCTTCCAATATACAGAATAATGGAAAATAAAAGTGAGGCTCTGTTAGTTGAAGTTCTTTTTTGCTTTAGAAAAGATAAGGCCACTATAGAGGCAGTTCTCAAGTGTCTGATAGTGGGAGCAAGACTCAAGAAAAAAAAATTGAGACATGTTCGTAGGATTTATTGACCTGGTGAAAGCATTAAACAATGTAAAACTCTGCAAGTTGTTCAAAATTCTGTGAAAAATATAAGTAAGCTATACGGAGAGACAAGCAATGCACAATATGTACAAGAACTAGGAGGGAATGATAAGAATGGAATGAAGTGATTGGATTCAAAAGAGTGTAAGATAGGGATGTCATCTTCCATCCCAGTTGGTCAGTCTGTACATTGAAGAAGCAGTGTTAAAAATGTAATAAAGATCCAAAAATGGGATTAAAATTAAGGATGAAAGGATATCAGTGTTAAGATTCACTGATGACATCACTATCATCAGTGAAAATTAAGAATAATTACAGTACATGTTGAATGAAGTGAACAGTACAATGAAGCTGAAGAAGATAAAGGTAATGGCGAGTAGCAGTAATGAGATCAGCGATAAGCATAATGTCGAAATTGGAAGTAGATAAAGTTGGGGAATTTTGCTACCTTGGAAGCAGAATGACACTCGAGGAATAAAACGTAAATCAGCACAGGCAGAAGGGTCAGTCCTGGCCAAGAGAAGTGTAGTATCAAACATCGGCCTTTATCTGAGAAAGAAATTATGACGAAAAGAGGTAATTTCGTTATTTCCTCACTGTACTTTTTCATAATCACAGTTATTAAAGTAGAAAAAGTCATGGAAGGCAGGATAAACCAACACAACCAATAAAGTCAAAATTAATTGTTGTTGATGAGAGAGATGACCACAAAAACATTTTTTTCTGTGTTTGTTGTATAATTTTTTGCTGTTTCTGTAATGAGCTTATTTCTTTTGTGTTTGTTTTTATGAATATTCTACTTTGTAATTCCTTTGAGTGACACAAGTAATTTAGAAGCAGAAGAAATGAGTTTTTGTTTTCAGTTGTAAAGAACTAGAGAAATGGGAGAAAATGTTCATACAGCCAAGCACTAGTTTTCGTTAATTAGCCAAAAATGAAAATATTTCCAACTTCATGTGATGACACATGATTTTATGTATTTGTTACAGACGTCCGAACTGATGTGATGCAGAACGGTACTATGCCACTCAATCCACGACTCAATGTCCATGCAAAAGAATTTACCATGAAGCATGGAGAACTGACCACTTCCAAGTAAGTGAAATGTAAAAAGAAAAGAAAGGAACCTGCTAGTACTGTCGCCCTATAAATATTTCCGTTACCTCTGATGTCTTATTTTATCCAAACTGTGACAGCAGTATTATCATAGAAGGATGTAGTAGTTGCAGTATGCCCCCCCCCCCCCCTCTCTCTCTCTCTCTCTCTCTCTCTCTCTCTCTCTCTCTGTCCCCCCCCCCTCTCCCTGTCCTTCTGTCCCCCTCCCTCTTTTCTTTCTGAAAGGAATAGAATGGTTTTGAAATAAGACAACATTTGTTTATTTCACTTTCACTGATTGTATTCTTAGAGTTCATTGCCATGTGTTCTGTCTGTTTTTCTAATTTTATGTATGAATTTTAATATTCATGTTCAGTTTGTATTTCTTATGATAAAGAAGAATGAAAGATAGATTGATATATCAGATTTTCTTCTCTGTACTTCCTCCAATCCAACCACATGCTCCAAATCTAATGAGGTGGCACTGTTGTAAGCACACTGGGCTTGCATTGGTGAGGACGATGATTTAAATTCACATCCAGTGATCCAGATTCAACTTTTCCATGATTTCCCTAAATCTCTCCAAGCAGGATGGTTCCTTTGAAAGGGCTTGGCCGATTCCCTTTACCATTCTTGAAACATTCACAGTGTATGCTGAGTCTCTAATGACCTCTATGTTAATGTTAAATACTGACTGACTGACCCACCTACCTACCTTCCATCTCTAATGACCTTTTCTGTGACAGAAGGTTAAACTCTTATCTTCCTTCCTTAATGCAGCCCATTGAATATAATAACAATTCAGAATAATGTTTTAGTTTCACCTAGATGAAGAGAAATGCATTTTATAGTGCAGAGTGAATACGCCATAGGAAATCTGGAAGAAACACAAGAATTTTTTCAGCTGGGAAGAAACCCAGAATTTGTTTAGAATTCCAAGTATTTGTCATTGTTTTAGTTCTCTGTTATATTTTTTAAAATTTTGACTAGAAAAAAGTGGTAGAGTTTTACTTTAGCCTACTACTGCAGGATAAGCCTTTGCCTACAGCAAAATGTGTCAGAGGTTTTAGGACAAATACTATGCTGTACTTTGCAACAACAGGCTGCTTTCAGTGAATATGATGCCACAACTGTTTACATTTCTAACAGGTTGTGGAAAAATATTGGGAATGATGGTTTGAGAAACATTAGTTTCAAAGTAAATTTACTTTTACACAAGATGAATTATGTTATATGCAAGAATGTGTGATGAATTTCTTAAATTAAGGAGCGTTTGATTCTCATTCAAACCTCAACACTTTGTGGACCAGCCACTTGGACAAATTTTGGGCCCACAAGAACAGCTATTTATGCCATTATTTAAAATTTTACCCTAATGTTTGTGTTTGGGTAACTCATGCTCAAAAAATCTTAAAGGTTAGTTTTTCATATTTATTTTAGTTCTTTTATAGATCATAAAGTATAATTATCCATGAAAAAACTGCTTTGGAAGCTACTGTGCTGTATTTGTTACACTTGTGATATGAAAATATGTGGCGTACATGTTGCCGCACATCAAATATTGTCCCAAAATGCATTGTGTTTTGCTGGGTTTTGTTTCCTAAAGTGCTGGGAAGTTCTACATTGATGGCTGAAACCTATACCAGTGAATGTACTGATAAGTTTTATAGCTCTGAGGGGAAAGCACATTGTCACTTAACCCAGAAAAAAATGTATTTTCACCCAGGTATAGTGTGTTTTCACTCAGGAAAATGTACCTCCCCCCACCCTCCCCCATACATATACACCATGGTAGTGTCATTGTTTTGTTCAGTTTTTAGTTTCATAATTTGTGATAAAGTTTTGCGGTTTCACCTTCACTATAACAAACCATTAATGGTACAGGTCATGGGATTACAAAGTCTTAATAGTGTTGCAAATAAGTTTTGTTTATTGTTAGACCTCTTTGCGTTTTCCCTATGAGGGGAGGAGGATTAAGTGTTTAATGTGCTGTCAGCAACAAGTTCTTTAGAGATGGTGTACATGCTCAGATTGGGAAAGGATAGGGAAGGAAATTGGCCATATCCTTTTCAAAGAAACCATCCTGTAATTTGTTTTGGTGATTTTAGGTAAACAACAGGAAACCTATGTCTGGATGGGGATTAGACCTGCTGTCCTCCCACACCACCACCTTGCTTGATTTTGTGCCTAGCATAAACCTTTTACTCTTTATAATAACACAGTATCTAACAATATGGCATTGCTTGTATTAGAGATAATCATTCCCCGCACTTACTGGGGCTGTACAAATATATGGGAATGCTGTGAGAAATGTGTGTTTGCACATAAAAACCAATGCTAACTAAGCCTCCAGGTTGTGATTGTTTGAGCATGAATGGCACCTGTGCAATTTCCTCAACATGTTGCAAGTGTCAGTGGTGACCAGCACAGTTTTCTGTGTAATTTTGAATGCATTATGTCAGAGCTAAGTGAATTTTAACATTGGCAAATTGTTGGTGCTGGTAATATGAGTTCTATCATAACCAAGGTAGCCAAAGTGTTTGGTGTGTCAACAGACACCGTATATCGCATACAGGAAAAGTGGAAAAAACATCTGCTAAGTCACAACATGTACAAAAGTGTGTGTTGAGTGGTTGTGATGGATAGTAATTGAAGAGGATTGTGGTGAAAAATAATACAATGGTGGCTACAGTAGTCACTGCAGAAATGAATGTCACTCTTATGAACCATGTCAGCACTGGAAAAACATGAAGGGAGCTCCATAAGTTGGGAATTTCAGGGTGAGCTGGAATTCCAAAACCACCTGTAAGTAATGGAAATGCCCGTAACATGAAAAGCAATAAAACCTGGACCATAGAGCGATGAAGGGTGTCATTGGGTTGGATGAGTATTGTTGCACGCAGTTTCTGACTTCTGGGGTTGGGGGAGGGGGGGACACAAGGTGTTGTGTTAGAGATGCTGTGACTGAAGAGATTTCCATGGTATAGATGGTGTTTCCAGGGATGACAGCCAAAGGTGCATGAAGATCTCGATCCGCCTGGATCGATGCTTTCAGATGAAAGTGATTAGGACGAGGGCGCCCTGCTACCTGTGGACATTGGGATGACTGGTGGACAGGACCGGTGTTGTGGGTGGTTACCATCTGGACGTTCAAGTGTATGATGGAGAGCACTGTGCATGCAGTGATTATGGCATAATGCAGAGGAGATACTAGCGATGGAGATGAGACTTCTTTCGCACTCCATGCAGTGAGAAGTGCGAGCACTGGCCACAGAAAACAAACCCACTGTTGATGCTGAAAAAACGTGCAACTGCACAACTAAGTCTACATCACCCCCAGAATAGCCAGGGTCAACCAAGAGCAAGGTGCCAGGACCGTGGCCTGAGTAGAGGCCCTGGACCCATCCTGGGATGCAGCTAGTTTCGGTGGCATGCAATGAGTATCTTTGGTTCAAGCGGTAAAGACACAGCACTCACAGGACATGGATGGTTCTAACCATGAAGCCACAGCACTCACAGGACATGGATGGTTCTAACCATGAAGCCACAGCTACTGGCGTGGTGTGGATGACAGTTGGAATCCAGTGAGGTTGCTGTCTAAACCCCTGGCCCCATTGGTGTGTGAATGGCAACAAAACTGACTGCTGGGGGTGCCTGCCTGGCCCCAAGAGGTTGAGTAGCATCCATGACTGACAACTGTGCAGGAGCTGGTGGGACACTTGGCTCCAGTTTGCTATGTTATGTGAAAGCCCCTCTGCCAGGAAATTTCGCTTGTGCATCTACGTCTTAAACATTCTGACAAAATGTTCCACCTCGCTGTTCAACTGTGGGTGAGAGGGAGATGCCATTATGTGGTAAATTCCATTGTGTGTACAAAAGTCCTCAAAAGATTGTGACACAAACAGAGAACCGTTGTCTGAAGTCAGGGTGTAAGGCAAGCCTTCTGTGAAATGTATCTTCAACAGGTCCTTAACGGTCCAATCTGCCATTGCAGATAGACAATGAATGACATGAGGAAAACAAGAAAAAGCATCAGCTGCCAGTAGCCATAAAATGTTTAAAAAGGCAGTGTCAGGACCAGCCATGGCAAAAAATCAATCTGCGGCAGCACGTACTGACCATGATAAGGTATTCTAGTCCCAGTCGATGCCAGGGAAAAACATGTAGTAGTGTGCAAACAGTTTTGTGCGAAAAATCCTCCAGTGATCCTGATGTAATAAATGGTGGACCTCCTGCCACAGAGCCACTGGGACGACGGTGCGGGGTGAGTAAACCCTTTTATCAACAGGAGAATAACACCATTTAAGAGGGAGAAGCAAGGGTGCAACATACAAAAATTCTGAAGTGAGTCCGCTGCCCAGTCCATCCAATGGTTGGCTTGCTTGTGAATCATTGACCTGCCAGAGCGCTAGACCCATTGCTGCAGCAGGGGTGATATGGAAACTGATGGTGGGGAACCCATCTACCATGTGCCTTGCCTCTGTATCCAGTTGAAAAGAAGACAGTTCCTCCTGGTTAAGTGAGTGATCAGAGCCCATTGGGAGCCAGCACAGAGTGTCCACATTTGCATGTTGTGATACAGGACATAAATGGATATCGTAATTGCACTGCAACAAGAACAGAGTTCAACACTGAAGACAGGCCCCACATGGAAACTAGGAGCTTATGGTGTGTAATCAAATGAAATTTTGCACCACACAATAGCACATGGAATTTTTTAAGGCTTTGACAATATCAAGAGCTTGTTTTTCCACCTGAGAATAATGTCGCTGGGCCAAATTGAGTGTTTTTGGTGTTAAGGCAGTAGGTTGTTCAGAGCCATCTGAATGATGATGGGCCATGACTGCCTCCAATCCATACTGGGATGTGTCTATTACCAGTTGCAGATGATTGCCAGGTTGAAGTGTTGCAAGACATGGTGTGGAGTCAAAATTATCCTTAAGCATACACACAGACTGCAGGCCAAACAAAAGAAACACTTTTCTGAAGCAACATATGGAAGGGTTGAGCAGTAGTTGCCTCTGTGGGAATAAACTTGTGATAATACACCACTTTGCCAAGGAAATGTCCGAAGTTGTTGTAGGTTTGACAGACGGGACAAAGCCGTAATAGCGATGAAGTGTGGTTCCAATGGACCACAAGCCCTGCCAGGAAATTTTATGACCAAATTAAAAAATGGAAAGCTAAAAAAAGTGAGCCTTAAAAAAATCGAGATGAAATTTGAAGCCTGTAGAAGAGTGGACGAAGAACAGACATTACGTAAGTGATCCCCTGTGGTAGCACATGTCATGATGATGTCATCCAGATAGTTAATGCAATGAGGGACAGTCATCGTTACCTGTTTGAAAAACATGTTGAAAGACGGCAGGCACATTAGCAACTGCAATCATTAGTCTTTGATAATGATAGAGGCCAGGTGTATTAACCACAAGCAACTGTTTTGATGATTCATCCAATGAAATCTGGAGGTAGGCTCAACCAAGATGATTTTCAAAAAGAATTGGCCCGCAGCTTACTTCGTGAGCAGTTCCTCCAGAGGGAGTGCGTGTGTTTGCAAGTTCCTGTACATTGATAGTGAGCCACAGAGCCGAAGCTGACTGGACTGCTTCTTTTTGATCATTAAAGGCATAGCCCATTCACTTGAGGAAATAGGTCTGTCACTTCTAGTGATGTTAAGCCAAACTAAATCTTCAATACTCGTATTATTAACCACCAAGTACATAATGGAACAGACAGCTGGCTTGTAAACTGTATCAGGCATAAATTGACTGAGAATAGTAATCTGCTGTTTGTTATAGCTTACCATTCGACACATAGAGTGTGCCAGTGATGGAGACCGAAGCCCGGCATACGTCTTGTGAGTTGAAAAGAGCACCGTGGCCCATATGTCAATTTGTAGGATTAATAGCTTATCCATTGCATGCATTTCAGTGGAAGGTTTGTTTTAGCCTGCAGACACTGGCGAACACATTTATGGCAAGAAGCCCACTGCTTGGGACAGAGTGCATGCTCATGTTGTATGAAATGAGGGACATGAAGGAAGTGGTGTTGGCATGCTTGTACAACAGCCTACTCTTCCCACAGTGTGCTAGGCTCCGTGTCCTGGCGCTGCATGCTGTTGACAATGGTGACATCACTCTAGCCTCTAATTGGTGGCCTATGGAATGGAAGAGCCCGAACACCTGTGCAGTATTCAAAACCTCTCCCAACATAGGATCCTCAAACCGAAGGGCACGTTGACACATGTCCATATCTGTGAGTGAACAAATGATTCTCTCTCGCACCATGGTGTCTGCACGAGATGAGACTTCTGAGACTTAGCCATGATGAACTGACACTGAAGACTGAGGCCATGAAGTTTGGCCGCCCCATCTTGGTACGATTATTGCAGCTGTTTGCAATATGGGTAGAATCACCACACGCAGTGACTAGTTTTGTACACACTTATGGTGATAAGAGGACAGCATCCTGCACACATCATCAAAAGAACGTGGCGCTGGTTCGTGCAGGGAAGCCCTGGCACAGTAAGTGATACATTCGAGGTAGTATGCATGATAACGAAATAGACCTCCATGTTTATCACCTGGGGTGCCAAGAAATGTTGGCAATGCCACTTCTCATGAATGTCCCAGTCTTTTGTGGATTTATCAGAGGGGACGGGGGTGGGGAAACAACTGGCAGCTGAGCTTGAGTCAGTATAGCCAACAACCTTTGCAACACTGCCATATGTGCCTGCTGCTGTTGCAGAAGTGACTGGAGTAAACCCTCAGTGGAAGAGATAAAGGGCAGAAAAACTGCAGAGTCTGAAACATGCAAAAATCTGATCCTTGACATTGCCACTTGTGTTCTAACTAGAAACAATTTGTTGGGTCATGGAGTGATAAAAGCAAGAATAAAACGAAAATAGTTTACGCATCTCGGACAGCTTTAACAACTGAGGGCCCGGAGGTCCGTGCATGCCCTTATAAAGATGCTATCCACATCAGGTGTCATTGGTGTAGTGCTGTGTGCACATGGAGCTGATGATGATGATGATGATGATGATGATGATGATGATGATGATGATGATGATGGCATTCAGTGGCAGGGTTGCCTCTGGTGGCCACCTCAGTTGTGGGCACTCTGTTTTAATGTCTGTGCACACTTCTCTTCCCATAGTGTTCTGACTTACGTCCACTGTGGGTGGTAGGTGTAGTAACCAGTGGGTTACTAAAGTTTCCTCCTCCTCCTCCTCCTCCTCCTCCTCTCGCCCCCTTCCCCTCCCTCCTTGCTCCGGTCTGCCCTTCCTCCTTCATTGTAGGACTTTTAAGAGACTTAAGGATATTCATTTCCGATTAAATAATTGGAAAAAAATCATCTTGCATCTACATTCCTCTCTATAGTTTCTGTGAGACAATTTTATGGGTGACTGAGAGACAGCTCCAACTGTTTTCTGCATGATGGATTTTTTAATATTTTTATTTGTATTTTTTAAAAACTTTTTTTGTAGTTGCTGTTTTAGCAGTTCATGTCATTTTGAAAATCATTCTTCAACATTACCATGGTATTACATGAAAACTGTGGTTCACAAACAGGCTTCATTAAGTATTTTTAATGGTTTTTGACAAATAAACTTGTTTTGTGCTTCTAAGTATTTTGCAAAAAGGCTTTTATGTTGGTCAGGAAACACAGTACTGATTGTATACTTTCCATAAAACTGCTAGTCACTTCTTGCAGAATTTTCTTTTATCAGGTGAGAGATTTCATTGTGCCCCTCATTTTGAAGTATAAGAAATGATTAAATGACTGTGGTATCTTTCCATTTTGAAATATAAGAAATGATTATATGATGGTGGTGTCTTTCCACTTAAGCTGTATTTATTTAGACCTCTCTTCTTTGTCCTTATAGGTGTGAATAAATACAGTCTAAGTCAAAAAATGCTGCCTTCATGTAGTTCAGGACTGTGGAGCCCTCTAGGAAGAAAGTCTATAAGAAAGTATCTGTCCTCTTAATTTTACATAAAATTACCCTTGACAGTAACCCTAACAACTAGTATATGTTATAGCCTTTCCTGGGCATCTTCCAGTATACATTCAGCAACTTTGTGAAAGGACAAGTTTTCTTAAGATATGTAAATCAGGTGTGTTGTAGCCATATTTTTCACAAAGCTTAAGGGTTTTTGACCTTCTTAATAATAATAATAATAATAAAAATAATAATGGTAATAATATTAATAATGCTGAAATTTGTTGTTTACAGGTCAAGTATTAATTTACCATCCACTCTCAACAGCACCCACAGTCACAATCATGCACATCGTGAAAATCATCGCCATTCACATTATTTGCAGACTTCCAAATCAAGTGGAAATATTTTGCACTCCCTGCAAAGTTCGAAGTCCAGTGGAAATGTACTGCATTCTCTACAACAGTCTGGTTCAAGTGCCAACATACCACAGGTTAGAATCTTTGCTAAGTTAATAAGTTTGTGAAGATAATATATTTTCTAATTAAAGAAAGCAAATGCTGTACAAATTAATGCACATCGTGTGACTGTAACCCAATTTTTCATCACCACCTCAGACAAAAATATCCTTATGGTTACAAAATATTTCATAATGGAAGCCATTTGATAAAAAGTTCTCAATCTACTTCCCATGTCAGATTCAGATAAAATCCCAAGCTATTGATGACTGCCTCCATTGTCATTGTCAGGGACTCAGTCTGACTTTCGTGACCGGCAAGGCTCCCAGTTTTTTCATATCCAGAGGACGGTATCTGTTTGGCAGGATTACGTCATCTGCTTGGCTGGATTACTTTAAGAGATGGTTATATTGTTGGTAAAAAATAAACAGCTGAAATGCTTAACTCTGTTTTCAAATGTTTCTTTGCATAGGGAAACCCTGGAGAATTCCCTCAATTTAATGTCACCGAAAAGAAGATTAATGAAGTAAGTATTAGTGTCTGTGGTGTCGAGGAACAGCTGAATCATTAAAATTAAATAGTGCTCCAGGGCTCAATGAAATCCCTGTCAGATTTCATACCGAATTTGTGGCTGAGCTAGCCGCTCTTCTAATTATAATGTACTGTAGATCCCTCAAACAAGGAATGGTGTCCGGTAGATGGGAGAAAGCACAGGTGACACCAGTCTACAAGAACGGTAACATGTGTGATTACAAAATTGCCATCTAATACCCTTGATGTCGATTTGTTGTGGAATCTTAGAACATATTATGAGCTCAAATGTAATGAGGTATCTCTAGTAGAATTACCCCCTCCACCAACCAGTGTGGATTCTGAAAAAGTCAATCATATCAAATCCAATTCACAGTTTTCGCGCGTGACATACCGAAAGCTTTGGATCAAGATAGTAAGGTAGATGGAGCATTTGTTGATTTCCAAAAAGTTTTTGACTCAGTACCACACGTACACTTATTGTCAAAAGTATGATTATATAGGGTCTCAAGTGAAATTTGTGACTATTGAGGACTTTATTTTAGGGAGGACACAACATGTTATCTTCAATGGAAAGTCGATGTCAGATGTAGAGGTAAATTCAGGTGTGCTCCATGGAAGTGTGTTGGGACCCTTTCTGTTCATGCTGTGTATTAATGACCTTGCAGACAGCAGTAACTTCAGGCTTCTTGCAGATGATGCAGTTATCTATAATGAAGTATACCATCTGAAAGAAGCTACATAAATACATTGTAGATGGGAATGAGTACATAATGTTTTGATTGGAGATCCGTATCCGGAAACGTACTGTTTCTGTGCTACAAAGGTTTCAATTCAAATGTGTAATGCATCCACATTTGCTGAGGTAAAGAGAAAAGTCTGAATTGCTTGAGCTGGTATGCAGTAGGGTCAACAGGATAATGTGTACTATTTCTTGTGGGGTTGTTGCAAAGTTCAATTAATGAGACTCCTACAGAGACAGGGGAAGATCTGCTGGCACAAATTCTGACTTGTGCACTAGAAATTGAAAACAGACCAGGTGGGATGGAGTGTGTTTACCAAAGCATGCTTAATAGGTCTGATGTCTGTAATGTCGGTGGTTGCTACTTTGAGCAGTTGTTGTAGTGCATCAGCACTGTTCTGTATATACAGTATGCAGGTTTTTTTTTTTCTATTTTGGAATAATTGTTCCGTGTCACACCTAATTCAATCCCTCAAGCATAAGTTAGCTGCAAAAGGTAGAGAATGTGTTTGTTTGGTGCTGCACATTATGTGATTTTTGACAGAGATAAACTCATGCCCCAGTGTTCTTCTTCAGCATGCCATTGTAGAAGTGTGCACAGAAACAGCTGAGTGAAAAATCCATGCAACACACACACACACACACACACACACACACACACAAGACTTTGGAATTTTCCTCTGTGTGAGACCACATGTACGAGATTCTTGTATCAGTTTGAAGTTCTATATTCACATATTTTAGTGTTTACCTCACTTCTGCATAATTTTTCATTGATTGTGTCACTACATGTTTGTATTTTGACATATTGTGAAATTTCAAACATTCAAGAGTGCCACGGGGAATTTGTACTACTGTCGTCAATCATAGTCTTAAGCTTTAGTGTGTTCTTTTAAATTTTTTGAGAATTGTAGGCCTATGCTCATTCAAAACGACCATTGTCTAAAGTCATTGTACAATTACGAAATAAGTTATTTTTGAAAAGTTTTGGATGCTTTCCAAACTATATTTTCGTAAGTTATCAGTATGAGTGTATATATAAAAAAAAAAAACTTACTTCATAGTAAATCAGCATTTTGTGGTTCCTTGTTGTGCCAAAGAATAATCATTCCTGAATTACATTGTACATCAGTGCAAATGAACATGCACGTGTGAGAATTTTCGGAAGCTACCATTGTCATTTCCATAATGTATGAGCAGTTTATATTAAATCTGTGATTGTGATATAGTTACTGTAGCAGATACTGTAACTAACATATTGTGTTACATCTAGTTTTTCCATTAAAGAGGAGTAGCCCTATATATTATCTGCATTTATCAAGAATTAACTCTGTTTTCAAGTTCGCTAACAACTATAATTAACCTCAAAACAATTTAGGAAACTAGTAATTTTTAACAAAGGTTTTGGTGTTGCCGTACCAGAAATCTTGTTTTGTGTATTTGCTTCAATTCTTGTAGGGAATTAGCAACGTTTTAACTCAACAGATTAAAAGATAATCGGCAGGCTTGATTTTACATTACTTTTTCACTGCCTTGTAAAGATGCACCTGCCAAAATATAGCCACATTGTGAATGTCATTCTCAAACACAGGGTGAGTTGGTTGACATTTGTATGTAGCTGGAAATTGCCCTGAATACTGCCAAACAATCGGCAGTTGTCGGGAATCAGTGTGTTCGAAGAGCTCTCGAGAGTTATGTACCCCTGATACAAGTACCATAGGTACCTCAAGTACTATTCTCTCCTGTGGATCCTGTCTCCTCTGCAGAAAGCTCAGGATCTGTCTTTACTCGTTCACTTGACTTCGAGTGGTGTGTCAGTGGTAGATCCAGGCATCCTGTACAGGATGGATGGGGACCAGGGAGGACTCAGGATGTTGTACCAATCCCCCTAACTGACAAATTTGAGGTGCTGTCTTTCACGGAAACTGATCCATGGGGACTCACTTCACCTGCTTTGGGGAAACTGATTTGTCCAGTGTCAAGCTGAGGGAAACACAAAAGGATAGGGGTCTATTAATTGTTGGCACTTCAAAGATACTATGAATTATGTTACCTCTTAGGGAAATGGCAGCAAGTGTCAGGAAAGGATAGCAGATGCACTATTGGGGGGGGGGGGGGGGGGGGGGGGACAGGGTGCAACCAGTTGCAGATTGTGGTTCATGTTGTAGCAAATGATGCCTGTTGTCTAGACTCTGAGGTAATACTTGGCTTATTCCAGTGACTTGCAGAGAAGGTTGCACATGAAGTTTCAACAAAGCTTGTAATTTGCAACATTGTGCCCAGAACTGATTGTGGCCCTTTTGTTCTGAGTGGAGTGGAAGGACTGAACCAGAACTTTGAATGTTCTTTGACAAGCTATACTGAGACTTCCTGGACTCGCGACATAGGTTTGAGAACTGTAGGTTGCCCCAAAATGGGTCAGATATGCACTGCACATCAGATGCTGCTGCTCAGGTAGGTTAGGCGACTCTCCATCCAGTCCAGGTAACAATAACTGTAGGAAACCCAGATGTACCAGTGTAAGATCAAAAGAAATACCTCCCACAGGTGAGAGTATTAAAACCCTAGTGGTAAACTGCCAAAGCATTCGCAATGAAGTGCCAGAGTTCAGAGCACTCATGAAAAGCAGTGAAGCTCACATAGTACTAGGTACAGAAAAGTGGTTGAAACCTGAAATTCATAGCAGTGAAATTTTTGGGGAGAATTTAAGTGTGTAGTGAAAGGATAGGCAAATGGGAAATTGAGGTAGTGTATTTGTCACAGTAGACCAGAAATTCAAATCCACTGAGTAGAAATTGAAGCTGCATGTGAGATTGTTTGGGAAAGACTCAGTATCATAGGTGGACATAAAATGATAATTGGATCCTTCTCTCACCCACCATATTCGTCTCCCTATGTAGCCAAAATCTCTAGAGAAAACCTCAGTTCACTTGTATGTAAGTTCCTCAATCATACTGTGATCATTGGTGGGGACTTTAATCATCCAACAGCCAACTGGGAAAATTACAGTTTTGTTAGTGGTGATCATGATAAGACATCCTGTGAAATTTTACTAATTATCTTCTCTCAAAATTACCTAGACCAGATAGTTAGGAACCTTACTCATGATGGAAATATATTGGCTCTAATGGCAACAAATAGACCAGACCTCTTTAAGGATGCCCTTGTCGTAGCTGATATCAAAGAGCATGATGCGACCATGGCAACATCGATTACCAGAGTAAAAAGGACAACCAAAACATGCAAAAGATATATATGTTCAGTAAACTATATAAAAAAAATCAATAGTGTTGTATCTCAATGAGGAACTTGAAACTTTCAGCACATGGCAGGAGTGTGTAGAGGAACTATGGCTAAAGTTCAAATGTATAGTTGACCATGCAGTGGATAGATATGTACCCAGTAGAACAGTTCATAATGGGAGCGAACCTCCATTGTATACAGTCACTGTAAAGAAATTTCTAAAGAAATAGAGATTACTGCATAATAGGCGTAAAACAAAATGTAGGCTGTAGGTAGAGAAATGCTGAATGAAACTCATTTGGTTGTCAAGAGATTAATCCATGATGCCTTCAGTAACTAACATAGCAGAATATTGTTAAGTGACCTGTCACAGAACCCAAAGAAATTCTGTCTGTATGTGGAGGCAGTTAGTGGCACCAAAGTTAGTGTCCAGTCCTTGATGAATGAGACTGGAACTGAAGTGAAAGATAGCAAAAAAAACTGAAATGCTAAACTCTGTTGTCAAATATTCCTTTACAAAGGAAAACCCAGGAGAACTGCCCCAATTTAATCATTGCACTACTGAAAAGATAAATGAAATATGTATTACTGCCAGTGGTGTTGAAAAACAGCTCAAGTCGTTAAAATTGAACAAAGCTCCAGGGTCTGATGGAATCCCTGTCTGCTTCTGTGCTGAATTTGCAGCTGTGTTAGCCACTCTTCCAACTATAATCTATCATAGATCTCTTGAACAAAAAACTGTGCCCAGTGCTTGGAAAGCAAGCTCAGGTGACACCCATCTACAAGTAGGGTAGCGGAAGTGATCCACAAAACTACTGTCCAATATCCTTGACATCAATTTCTTGTAGAATCTTAGAACATATTGTGAGCTCAAACATAATGAGATGTCTTGAACAGAACAACCTCCTCAGTGCGAACCAGCATGGGTTTTGAAATCCTCGATCACGTGAAACCCAACTTGCCCTTATCTCACATGACGTACTGATAGCTCTGGATCAAGGCAATCTGGTAGATGCTGTATTGCTTGATTTCCTAAAATTATTTGACTCGGTACCACACCTACATTTATTATCAGAAGTTCGATCAAATGGGGTATCAAGTGAACTTTGTGACTGGATTGAAGACTGTTTGGGAGGTAGGACACAACGTGTCATCTTAGATGAAGAGTCATCATCAGATGTTGAAGTAAATTCAGTTGTGCCTCAGGGAAGTGTGTTGGGATCTTTGCTGTTCATGTTGTATATTAATGATCTTGCAGACAGTAATAACCTCAGGCTTTTTGCAGATCATGCAGCTACCTATAATGAAGTACTATCTGAAATTCAGTTACATTTTGATATGATTTCAAATTGGTGCAAAGATTGGCAGCTTGCTTTAAATGTTCACAGGGTGTATACGACCCAGGACAACCAGGAGATCTGAGAAAAACCCTGAAATTTTTTCACCCAGGAGAAAACCGGGAAAAACCCTGGAATTTTTTAGAATTCAGGGAATTTTTTATTATTGTAGTTTTCAATTAAATTTTTGCAATTTTGACTGGTAAAAACTGATACTCTAAAAAAAGATATTACTGTATCCCACTACTGCATAATAATACTTCAACAATGAAACATAAACAAGAGAAAAAAATGAAAATAACTTAAATTGCAAAGGAAATGCGCCATATACAAAGGCGACACACAGTGCTTATGCAAGCATCTGCCAACAGCAAAATGTGTCAAAGACTTTAGGAAGACTATGCATCCTTCATAACAACAAATTGACTCCGATCAGCGTGAAGTCGCAACTGTTTACATTAGATTCATTTCAGCAGTTACAAGCGGGCTCATGCGCAGTTGATTCGTGTTTGAGCAGTAGATTCTCCAACTTCTGGCTGCAGCTAGATGCTACTGGGAAAAGGGGGCACCAAATTCATGTTCTTGAGGGAAAAAAAAAACTTGTTTCACAAAGCGCCTAGCATCCAGCACATGTTGGTCTATCGATTATTTATATGATTTTGAAATGCATCCCTGTTGGTTTCTGAACATTTTTGAACACATTTTAAGTTGATTTCAGAATGAATCATAAGTTGATTTTTGTATGCGTACGTAGTGTACGTGATGTCTCTGTTATAAGAATCCTTGTCGCATCTAGAAATAAACTTTCCACAGACAAAAGGGGATGGGGCTATACGAGCTGAGCAGAGTAAAACCGAACGGGTGAATGCCAATCGCTGTCTGTGTCGTTGATTGGTTATGGGAATGATCAGTGTTGTTATAATTACTAGCGAAATTCATAGATTCAGACTACCAGAATGGAAATAAACAACTAACAGAAATAACAGGTGAGAAAGATTACGTATTATCTTCTCAGTGTATCCAAGAAAATGAAATTTTGACAGAAAATTTTTGGTGAGGTCGCTACACTAATAAGGACCGGTTGTACAGTCCCCGGCCAGCAGCCGCTTAAGTTCTGTTCTGGAAGTAATGTGGAAAACATGTTGTACGAACATGTAACAATGCCTAACCGGAAAATAATCACAGGATAACTAAAGTGGTGATTCTGGCAGAGTTAGTGGATTTAATCGGTGAACAGATTTTGACAGTGGCAGGAGTAGCTACAGAATTGGTGATGACAAGATCATTTGTTAGAACGAGGAAGGATAAGAAACTGGGACATCACACATATTATGGAAGAATAAGACTATTCCAAATTTACATAAAAATTTCTTAATACTACTTTTCAATGTCATGCTTGAGATACTGGTGCTATCAGTTGAATTGTGAAACTATTTCCTAACATAAAGCTTTTTGCTTGTAGAAGGCCTAATAGGCATTTGATATTGGTACATCGTGAATTATATTCTGTCACGTTATAAAAATGACCATTTGTGCCAAAACAGTCTCGTTTATTTGGTGTGTGTTACAAAATTGCTGAAATATTAGAAAGGCCTATTTTGTTTTATCTAGCAGACAATGACAGAATAGACATAATCAGATCTAGAAACCACACCAGTCTTTGGTATTATTTATATTAACAGCTTTTTCAGTACTAGATAATGACATTTCAATTTTTCATATAGCAAAATGTTTGACAAACTTTGATGAGGTAATAGATTCTTTCAGAGAAAGGAAAGCACACCATGTAAAGCTGTAGCAAGATTAGAGGGAGAAAAATGCTAGGAGCTAAGGATTGAAGAAATCTGTACTTTTGTGCTTGTCTTTTGTCTTCATTGGTTTTATGTCTGCCCTGATAGCTGAATGGTCGGGTTCGATTCCCTGGCGCGCAGGTTGCCTAATGTGGCATCGAATGTAATAAGACCTGCCCCGTAAGGGGTCTCCCGGCCAATGACGTCAAACACTCATTTCCATTTCCATTGGTTTTATGTATCCTATATTTAATTTTATGTCACACAAAACAGCAAGTTACTAGCTAATAGGCAATAAAGAGTGCCAGTCTTCTGAAGAATTCTTGTCCTCCCGGTTACAAATAATCCCATCCAGTATTAATTGAGAGTTTTTTTTAAATAGGCACAGGATTTCAAACTGGCCGACAGGGAGCAGGAGAGGCGCCACAGGACATGTCATTTTCCACTGTCCTGAATATAGTTTGATGGCATACATTAGAAAATATACATGTTTCAATTCCACAGAGCGAAATACGGTGATGTGCGATAGAAGAATGCTGTATGAAGAGGTGTGGCACACTTAAATACAGTGATGTGCGATAGAAGAATACTGTATGAAGAGGTGTGGCACACTTAAATACAGTGATGTGTGATAGAAGAATGCTGTATGAAGAGGTGTGGCACACTTAAGACCAAATAACATGTCTTACATTTCCTCCAAGACATATGTTTCATGTTTCAGACTTATCAGAAAGATGTGTGCTACAAGATGAACATAGTTTTGAAAATTCGATTTTTTTTGTATTGACCCAATTCATTAATATCGTAGATCCGGGGCTGATGTGCAGAGCAGTCTGAGTTATAGTGGGTAGCCTCCACGTAACCCGTGTTTACATTTAGTGATTTTGCTGTTTCCCCTTCGTTTATTCTCACGCCAAATGAAAACAAAATGGATATCTGTGGCTGGGAATTATCAAGTGAATTAAAATACATTCACATAATCACAGAAGGCTAAAATATGTTGTTAGTTTCAGATTTTATTTTATTTCCACCTTTCTGACAGTCAAGCATTAATCCCCTTACAGAACAATGAAGTTATTTTTGTCTGTTTGCTAAAGAAATTTGACTTTTATTAACCTTTTCCACAGAGGCAGTCAATGTATTTGAAACAAAATGTTTGATTCCACAGTACTGGCTAGTTTCAACTATACGCTGCATTTTAAATGCAAGTTTTCATCTTCTAGCATGCATGGTATTACGCCATAATAAAGAACCAAACATGATATAACACAGTACTGGTTCTCCAAGAAAATTTACATCCTGAAAACCACACTGAAAAGATTAATATCAGGTCAAGGTCTACTTCATGGGGAATCTGGACATATGAATGTGCACTTTAATTGTGCACATTTTAACATGGTTCATGATATTCCGATGCTGTTGGAGTATCCTCGGATGTACGATCTTTCAATGTATTACATATACGTACATGTGGGCTTCCTGTGTCATGGTAGCTGCGCAAGCTCGGTGTCATCTGTTATCTGCACTCTCTGGCAACTGCTGAAATGAACCTATTTCTAACAGGTCGCAGGAAAATATTGTGAATGATGGTTTGAAAAGTGTTACTTTTAAAGTAATTAACCTTTTACGTAAGTTGAACTATGTACGAGAATGCACCATGAATTTCTTAAATCTCAGAGCATTTGACTCTCATTTAAAAATCAACTCTTTGATGATGAGCCATTTAGAAGAATTTCAAACCCTGAAGATCAGACTTTTATGCCAATATAAAAAATTTTACTTTCACATTTGTGTGATATATCTTACAGCGTAACACGCGTAAAAAAGATCAACATTATATGTGAAAGCTCAGCTTCTCTTGCAGCTTATTAACCTTAGAGACCAATATTATATGTGAAAGCTTTGCTTTTCTTGTAGCAACACTGTGTATATTAATTTAAACTATCGACTTTCCCTGTTTGTGTGTTCGTGCTACTTAACAGTGATGTTGCTGTTGGCTGACTACATCAGGTGGCCTATGCTCTGAATATCCGCTGTCATCTGCTGGCGAGATCATGTGACATGAGCTGTGACTGGCTTACAAAAGCGCATCACAATCTCGATTTCAATTATTAGGAAAGTAACGTGTGGTGTTTGTTGGAATTCCAATGTATACTTTTATAATACAAAAATATGCAGCGTACATGTTGCTGCACATTAAAGATATTTCCAAAACGTGTCTTTTTCCCCGAGTTTCATTTTCTAAAGTGCCAGGAAATTCTACGCCCATATATAAAACCATAATCATTCAAAGGATTGATAAGTTTTGCAGTTCCAATGGAAAATATACTGTTACTTAACATGGTAAAAGTGTGTTTTCAACCAGGAGAAAGTGTATTTTTTTGCCGGGAAATCCAGGAAAAAGCCAGGATTTTTTTTTCCTTGTCCGCGTTTACATCCTGGTTCAGAAATGTAGAATTTTGCGCTTCACAAAACGAAACTACATGGTATCCTATGACTATAATATCAGTGAGTCGGCCAGCGCTTACAAATATCTGCATTTAATGCATTGTAAAGATATGGAATGGAATGAGCACATAAGCTCAGTTGTGGGTAAAGCCAATGTAGACTTCAGTTTATTGGTAGAATACTGGGGAAGTGCAATCAGTCCACAAAGTAGACTGCTTACAAATCACTCGTACAACTGGTTCTAGATTATTGCCCAAGTTTGTGGAATCTATAGCAGATAAGACTGAAAGGGGACATTGAATGTATACAGAGAATGGCAGCAGGAATGTTGTCAGGTTTGTTTGATCTGTGGGAGGGTGTCACAGAGATACTGAAGGAACTGAACTGGGAACTCTTGAAGACAGATGTCCCAAGAAAAACTGTTAACAAAGTTTCAAGAACCAGTTTTAAATGACGAATCTAGGAATATACTACAATCCTCTGTGTATCGCTCACGTAGGAATTATGAAGATAAGATTAGAATAATTTACAGCACACACAGAGGTATTCAGTCAGTCATTATTACCACACTCCATACGTGGATGGAGTGGGAAGAAACCCTAGTAACTGGTACAGTGGGATGTACTCTCTGCCAAGCACATCAGGGTGGTTTGCAGATTATAAATGTAGATTTAGAAGTGGGTCAGTTAAACATTTGAATTGAAACAGTTGTAGAATGGAAGCAGTATGTTTATGGACATGGGTTTGTATTCAAAATAGGCCTATTACATTCTCACTCCCCTCTTCAAGTCCTAGACATTTGTAACAGGGATTTCTGAACACCCTGTATAATATCAGTCAGTTGGAATCAGCCAACTCCTACAAATACCTGGTAGTAATACTTTGTGGGAATATGAAACAGAACGATCACATAGGCTCACATTCTGGTTAAAGCAGGTGGCAGGTATTGGTAGAAGATTTGGGAAGTGCAATCAGTCTACAAAGGAAATTGCATACAAATCACCTGCGTAACCATAGCATAAGTTTGTGGTACCCCGTACCAAATAGGACTAGCTGGGGTTTTTGTACCTAAACAGCTTTGATATAATATCAAAGACAGAATACCAGTTCCTTATGAACATTGTCGCCAGATGGCCAGTCTTGGAGCTGAGGAGCACCTTGTTTGAAATAGTTGTGGTTCTGTGACTCTTTGTATTAGGACATTCAGCATAGCTCTTTTCCAAGCTGGGTGGTGAAAGCTAATCCCGTTGAAATTGTAGATCCACAGGCATGGTTTCTCAATTCACAAAATAGCTTAGTCATCAATCAGCTTTCCTTTTTAAAAACAAAAACAATAAATTTTTGATAAAATAAGTTATTGGATAGATAAAAAAATCTACTCGCCAAGTGGCAGCAGAGTGGGTTGTAATTAGGTGAGCTTTCGGAGTGAGTGGCTCTTTCTTCAGGCAGAAAGGTTGAAGGGAAAGGAAGAGGGGTGAAGGAAAAGGACTGGAGAGGTCTAGGAGACGGAGTAGATTTTGGGAAAGTCACACAGGACCGAAGATCAGGCAAGACTACCCGCAGGTGATGAGAAGGAAAGACTGATTGTTGGGGACTGCATCGGATGAGAATTGAAAACCTGTGAGCTTAAAGGTGGACAGGGTAATATGCAAGACAGACATTACTGCTTAAACATCATGCATGAGTTAATAAGAGTGAAAAGCTAAGTGCATTGTAATTAACAGAGATGGGAGGGGGCAGTGAAAAAAAATGGGTAAGACAATAAAATATGTAGGAAATTAAAACGGACTGAAGAACAGAGTAGTTACTGTGTGGAAATGCTGAGACGAATGAAACAAACATAAATCAAGGCCAGGTGGATGGTGAGAACCTAGGACATTGCAGTGCTAGTTCCCAATGGTGGAGTTTTGTGAAACTGGTGTCTGGGGAAGAATCCAGATGGCACTTGCGGTAAAACTGGCACCAAGGTCATGACTGTCATGTTGTACAGCATGCTCTGCAGTAGGATATTGTGTGTTGCCAGTATACACCCTCTTCCAATGCCCATTCATCTGACTGATAACTGGGTGGTAGTCATAGCGATGTAAAAGGCCAAACAGTATTTACATAACAGTTGGTATATGACGTGTGTCATTGCACAGGTGGCTCTCCCTTCAATAGTATATGTTTTGCCAGTTATGTGACTGCTACAGGTGGTGATATGAGGGTGCATAGGACAAGTCTTGCAGCAGGGACAGTCACAAGGGTAGGAGCCTTAGGGCAGGGAGATGGGTCCAGAAGGAGCATAGGGTCTGACAAGAATATTGCGGAGATTGGGAGCCCGGTGACAAAAGCTATTCTAGATGTGGTGGGTATGATTTCAGACAGAATGGATGTCATTTCAGGGCATGATTTTAGGGAATCGTGGCCTTGTTGAAGTAGCTGTGTGATACATTCCGGACCAGGATAATATGGGTGGCATGTGGTGTACTCCGAAGTTGTTTTTTGAAGGGATCAGCAGTACCAGGTTTGGATGTGATTGGCCTGGGAAACTGTGCTTTTTAACTAGGCTGGTGGGATAATTATGTGCAGTGAAGGCTGAGGTGAGAATGTTGGTGTATTGCTGTAAATAGTCTGCATCCGACACAAACATTTTTGTTCAGATGCAGACTCTTTACAGCAATACACCACCATTCTGATCTCAGCCCTCACTACATGTAATTACGCCACCAGCCTACTTCAAAAGCCACAGTTCCCAGGCCATCACATCCAATCCTGGTACTGCTGCTCCCTCCAGTGAACAACTTCAGAGCACATCACTGGTGACTCAGTATTATCGTGGCCTCAAATGTATTACTCAGCTATTTTAAGAGGTCCATGACTTCCTAAAATCATTCCCTGAAATGGCATCCATTCTGTCTGAAATCTTGTGCACCACACCTAGAATAGCTTTTTGTCACCCTCCCAATCTCTGCAATATTCTTGTCACACCCTATGCCCCCTCTGCACCCATGTCCCTGCCCTATGGCTCCTACATCGGTGACCATCCCCATTGCAAAACTTGTCCTATGCTCACTCCTACCACCATCTATAGCAGCCCTGTAACTGGCAAAACATATACTATCAAAGGGAGAGCCACTGTGAAATGACAAGTCATATACCAGCTGTTATGTAAATACTGTTCGGCCCTTTACATCAACATGACTACCACCAAATTATCAATTAGTATGAATGAGCATAGGTGGAGGGTGTATATTGGCAACATGCAGCATCCTGTTGCAGGGCATGCTCTGCAACTTGACAATCATGACCTCGGTACCTCTCTCACTACCTGCGCCCACCGCTACTTGTTCTTGGTGCTCGCCACCCACCTGGCTTTAATTTATGTTAATTTCTTCCGCCTCAGCATTTTTTCACATTAACACTCTTTCTTCACTCCATTTTAACTTTTCTACGTCTTTCATCGCCTTACTCGTCTATTCCCCCCCCCCCCCCCCCTTTCCACCTCTGTTACATACAGTGCACTTAGCTTTTCACTCTTATTAACTCGTGCATGATGTTTAAGCAGTAATGCCTGTCCTGCATATTACCCTGTCCACCTTTAAGCTCACAGGTTTTCAAATCTCATCCGATGCAGTCCCCAACAATCAGTCTTTCCTTCTCATCCTTTGTGGTAAGTCTCCTTTGACCTGCAGTTCTGGGTGACTTTCCTGAAATCTATTCCTTTTCCTAGACCTCTCCAGTCCTTTTCCTTCATCCGTCTTCCTTTCTCTTCAACCCTTCTCCCTGAAGAAGAAACCACTAACTCTGGAAGCTTGCCAAATTACAACCCTCTTTTTATATGCATGCTATGCTGCTGCTTTTGTGAGTAGATCTTTTATCTATCCAACTTTCCTATTTACCTATATATCAAAGAAAGGCAACCTCCTGTTCTATATCTCGAGTAGAAATCTTATATTAGGATGTATATTGTTCATATGATCAGTGAACTGCTGCAGTGCCTCAGTCCCATGTGGCAAAATTAAAAATATTAAATCATCGCCATTGTAAGCAGTAGCTAATTTTTTTCATTGAGTGGTTTGAAGAACGAATGTTGAACAGTGCTGCCTGCCCCCAATCCTTCCTGCTAGTTCAGATATGCTGATAATCCTTTTTTAATTTGCTGCACGGTAGTGATGCACTGCAGCAGCTCATTGACAATATGAATGCTGTAATATAAGATGGAGAACGAAAAGTTGCCCCTCTTAGATGTGTGTTGAATAGAAAGTTGATGGATGACTCTGCTATTCTGTGTATCATGATGAACACCATAATACACAGAGCCAGGACTCTTTCACATGAGGAGCACCTCTGCCACAAAATCAGCCATCTGACAATAGTGTTCAGTATGAACAGTTTTTCTGTCCATGTTAGGTCAACACTGTTGAGAAAACGTAGATGCAATGCCATTCAACCAATCTAGAAGGACAACACACAGTGCAGCTTCCATTTTGTGGTGCAACAATTGGTACAACAGGTAGAGTCCTAAACAGGCAAGGTATGAGACCATTCTTACTTGCGAGTGTGGCTGCAGTTAAGTGGGCTGTCTATCCAGACTGTCACCGATCGTCATGTTGGGCATCAGCATCACATTACATGGGAATTTCAAAGAAACAGGTGTTGATGAACAGTCTATTAGATGCACACAGAACTGTGTTTGAACAAATGAGAATTCTTGCTCAGCATTGAACTGCTGGGGCTGTGTAATCAGGGTAGCAGTTGAATTTAGACTATGCGAGAACAACTTTAATAGAGACATGGGCTATGCACTTGATAAAGAAAGACCACAGAGGCAGTCTTCTCATAGTTTAGCTCCTGGTGTAAGTGGTTTCCCTGTGAGTGACACCTGACAGCCTGAGCAGATGTAAACTATGGTTGCAGAGGGCACCGTCTCAGTATTTGCCTTCTGTGTGAGTTAATCCAGCCAATCAGATGCTGTCCTCTGGGCATAAAAGTGGGAGTCTCACCAGTTTCACAACACTCGGGCTCGCTCCCCAACATTGATGATGGAGGCAGTCATCAGATACCATATGTAGTGTGATATCATCAGAGTGAATAATGCAAGCTTCTTCTGACTGCAACTCTCAAAATTTTCAGTTATTATACCATTTTTCTGTCTCCTAAGTTTCTTGTTACGAGGGCAATCCCAAAACGAAGGTTTCCTACATTTTTAGATATGCAAACAAGTATTTATTTTCTGTAATATTACATTATTTTAAGGATGGAAGAGTACTTTATTTTTCTATATTATTGTCATTTTGGTCACCTCTTTTTATAGACTGCCATGTCCTTCAGAAAGTGTTGAACCCCACCTTTCACCTTGTCATTAGAGGAGAATTGCCATCCAGATAAATGTTCCCTCATCTTATGGAACAGGTAGGAGTTGCTTTGTACCAAGTCTGGACTGTATGGTGGGTGGATGATGACATTCCAGCCAAAGTTCTGCAGTAGGTCAATGGTGTGATGGATAATGTGTGGATCTGTGGATCGGCATTGTCATGGAGAATGCTTATGCCCTTGCTCAGCATCTCTCTCTCTCTCTCTCTCTCTCTCTCTCTCTCTCTTTCTCTCTCTCTCTTTTTAATTGCAGTTCTGAGTGTTTTAAGTGTTTCACAGTACCCATCAACATTTATTATTGTCCCTGCAGTCAGAAAGTCAACCAGCAGTACCCCTTTCAGTCCCAAAACACAATTTCCATGGCTTCTCTGGCAGAATGTGTGTGAATTTTCATGGCTTGGACAAAGAGGGATGCTGTCACTCAAGTGACAGTTGTTTTCTCTCAGGTGTGAAGTGTAATGTCCATGTTTCATCAGGTGTGGCAATAGAGTCCAAGAAGTTGTGCTTTTCGTCTGCATAGTGGCAAATAAATTTGCAGGCAGAATAAACTCATTACTGCTTGTGGTCATCTGTCAGCATATGTAATACACGTCTTCTACACACCTTCCAATATTGCAACTTTCCCATTAAAATCCTGTGGGTGGTGCTTCAGGAAACCTCAGTAACCAAAAATCAGACGGCATCAAGAGTGATCCTCTGATTTTTTTGCAAGGCGTCCACAACCATCATGACTGTCTCATCAGAAATTGGTCTACTGCTCCTTTCTGCATCATGAACTTCAGTATGACTAGCTGTAAACTCATTACACCATGTACAAATGTTTTTGACGTCCATGCATGACTGTCAATAAACTTCAGTCAATTGGTGCTGAATTTCAACCGGTTTAACACCTTTTGCATTAAAAAAAAAACACTGTAATTGCTTGAACTTTGCACTTGGTGGCGTTTTCAGTGGGAGCTCCATTTTGAGTGGCTGCCAAGCCAAGACTGAGCATCTGAGTGCAGCACACTTATGGTTATTTGGGAGCTGAGATAGTGATACCAGCAACGGTGTGGCCAACAACCATATTAACAAGTTCTCTTTGTCTGCAAAAAATAAGAGACCACTTTTTTGTATATTTGCAAAACATCAATTTCTTAGAACAAAGAATTTTATAAAACAGTTTCATATGAGGGATGTCTGAAATTTAAGATTGCAAGGCCCATAGTTTAACCCTGGAATTGAGTTTTTCGCAGTGGGGTACCAATGTTTTGTATGGTAACACACCTTGAAATGAATGAATGGTAAATGTCATCAGCAGCATCCCAACACACATTATGATGATGGTTAAAGGTGAGCACTTCCATTCTGTTTCCTGCAAAGTGCATGCAGTGATAAATTATCTAAATGCCAGAGGCATGAGCACCACTTGATTTATCATGAAATAGTGTCAGTGTATGGGGAGGAGGTTGTGTCATGACATTTGACAAAATGAGTACGGAATTTCACTTTTGGAAGAAAGGAAATTCACACTTGTCTGTTGTGACTGATAAAGCAGTGCAAAAACTTAAGAGCGTATTAGTTCTGATCACCATGTGACCATTGGTGACCTGCACCAAGTGTGTCCTGAAGTTTCTCGAACTGTCGTTCATGAAATCATGAGCGATTGACTGGGGTATTGCAATTTGTATGCACAAAGAACACAAAATCAACAAAGTCAATGCCAAATGAGTGTTTTTGATCATTTTGTGAGGGATGGATAGACTTTTCTCGACTCTGTAGTGACGAGACACGAAACATGGGTTTACTATCATACCACAGAGAACAAGTGATAATCAGTGCAATAGCACTACACTCATTCCCCTTAAAAAAGGATCAGTAATTCACTCAAAAGTTACAGCAACCATTTTCTGAGACAAAGGGTTTCTGCTTGTCAAATGTGTGCCTAGAATCAAAACAGTCATCTCAACACATTACTGTGAGACCCTTAAGAAACTCTCCAAAGCTGTAAAGAACAAACAACGTGTAATGCCGAGGAAGGGAGTCCTCCTTTATGACAATGCTAGGCCGTGCTCTGCTCGAGCATCTCAAGAGATGTTGACCTTATTTCATTGGAATCTTTTAAACCACCCCTCTCTCAGTTCCGATCTCGCTGCCAGTGACTATGTGGATTGAAAACACTTTTTCAGTGATGGTGAGGTGAAAAAGTGGAGAAGTGGTTTAAGGAATTGGCAGGAGACATTGACAATGCACGTATTATAAAAATCTTTGAATGGTTGATAAAGTGCATTGAAATAAATTTTGTAAATTTTGTTTATGTGGAAAATGATGTAATTCTTGTGCCACTGTTCCTATAGGTTTCATTGAAATACAAGCATTTTTGTTTGCGTAATAAAGTCTTGTAAGCATACTTTCTGGATATTCCTCATATTATTGGTTTGACACTGGTGAGTCTGTTGCCACTGAAAGCAGATAGGTGTGTAACATAGCTGACAGGCTTCACTTTCCAGTAATAGATTGCAGTACCTTCATTTACTAAAATTTATCCTGATTTTACCCCATTTATACCATAAAACTTAGGGATGACTGGTTAACTCCTTACAATTTTTCACAGAGTACTTGATTTAAAATACAGACTAAATTGTAAATTTCTTAAGGTATATAAGTTTTGCCTTAATTTAATTATCTCTGGACTTTTACTCATCAGTGACTTCATTTATACTATTATGGATCATGATGCTCAGTTTGCTACTGACTCTGTAACAGCTCGGGATGACGTTGAATGGGCAAGTGGGTGGCAGGTATGAAGAGGTAGTTCTATGGCCATCATGGAATCATAAACTCGATGGGAATGACAACATGATAATCCAGCAGAATTCATACTGCCGATGCAGATGTTGCCCCAGGGGCATATGATGACCCTGGGTGGTGGTGCTTTCCCAGTGAAGCATGGTGGCAATAAGGATGCCAGGTCAGGATGGTTGTCACAGTGACAGTCTGATGTCAGTGCCTTCAGCAGGCACGTAGCTGGATCAAGTCTGCAGATGTCAGCTGCACAGTGACAACAACCTCTGTTAGGTGTTAGTACAGAGGTCACCCAGTAGCTCACAGTGGGTTAGGTACCTATCCTGGTTTGCGAATCAAGGACAACATTGTGGCATCCAGGATTTGATTGATGTCACCCTGCAACTGACCCTAGTTGCAAGGTGTCAGTTCAGGTCCTCGAGTCATCAGTTCTAGGTGCGGCCCATTGACTATCATGGGCAGTGGCTAGTTGAAGATAAGGCTGGATGATCCACATTGGGTTAATGCCAGGCCAAAATGGAAGCATTCTCAGTGGAAGCAGTAGCCAACAACAGATACTCTATGGCCAGAGCAGCCTAAATTTACATGGGCTCATCCCTGTATTATTGCGAAAGGACACTTCTTCCCATCGCATGCAGGACTCAATATGTGGTAACCATGGTGCCAGAGCAGAGCTTTCACCATGCCAGTTCAACACTTTCCTGGCTCCGGCAGCCTGCTGGCTCACCTGGCCACAGGTGTAAAAGTCCAGAGATAGTTTGATAAGGTGGTAGTGTAGCATTCCTACCCCATATGCAACATTTAGTCCACCACTCGCAGGCAGCTGCCAAATCTGTAAATGACTTAAATGTTACCTGGTGTGTTTATAATTTTCTTTTTATGTTTATGTACACCTTTGACTCCTACTGTCCTTATAACTAATCCAGTCCAGTTCACAATATCTAATCCCCGTTATGCTTAATGACTAACAGTGACCTACTCGGTTGCTACTTGGTCAGAAGGAGTTCAGGAGGATGGACAGTTTTCTGTCATAAATAGATGTAAGCTGCACAGACCAGAATAGGAATCAAGGTGGTGCTTGAAGTTGGCATCTATCACCATGATTTTGTGCTGGTATTTGCTGCAATACTGCTGTAGAAACATTTCTTCCTCATTAATACACCCCTCCTGCACTGCTATAAATTTGTCAGGAACCAAGTAGGTCAGAAGTGTTGGGAGTGAGAGGATATTGTTCAGAAGTCTGTTTTTGGCAGGTAGTGTCTTCAAAGATTTGTCGGGCAAGTACAGTTGCGGATACCTCAGTTCTAGAATCATAGCCTTTGTTATGATCGATGGTAGCTGAAAAGTTGCCCCCAAAATATTACACATTGTCCATTTATTAAAATACGCTATCTTGTAGCTTCAGTAGTAGTTCCCCTAGGTTGGTAATTTGTGATAACCAACACTGGGTCATATGCTGAATATACCCAATGTGGACCTACCTTCTGTCAATAGGGTTGTAGTACAACGATGTTCTGCAGGCATCCTTCTGTTCCCGTTCCTCCTAAAAATATTTTCATTTCACACATCCCTCTGGCAGTCTGGACCACCCAGGATGGGCAGTTTGGTTTTTCCCCTCTTGGCAGTTTGGTTTTTCCCCTCTTGGCATAAACAGTAGTATTTTCTTGATCCCCAAGGCCCCTCATTTCAGAGGTATAGGTGAATTGTATAGCACTAGTATCGGGCATTGCTACTTACTGCTGGAAGGCGTCTTATCAGCGCATGGAAGTGGGTGAGGTTGGTGCTGTCCTGGACTGTCACAACTTGGTAAGACAGCAATAGAATTTTCTCCTCCAGTTGCAGTGCATCATCCCATGACTGACACAAACTAACCAGAGATTGTATTTGTGGCAACAAAGTAGGAATTAACTGACCATATGCTGGCATGGTATAAGGCTTCCTGTAATTATGCTACCTCATTATAGACATTCTGTATGCTAATGGAAAGCATGTGCAATATTTTTGCCACAGCCAATTGGATATCTCAATAGGTCTAACCGACCCTATATTAAACTGAGATCTTGGTTCACAGAAATGCTGGCCATTCTGATGCAGTGCTTCAGCTTTGCTCGTAACCCCCCCCCCCCCCCCCCCAGCATTATGGTATTATTCAATAATATGTGTTTGAGATTCGCTAACTGAGTCGTCTGCCATTCTGTCATTGTTCTGGCACCTTTGCCTCTCAGCATCTTTACTAGAATGTCGTTTGAGCCCCTGTGTATAAGTGTCTATTATTCAAAATATTGTTTTCAGTAGTCTGCCTCCTCCCCCCTCCTGCCACCCTCCCCCCGTCACCTTAATGTGCAAGACACCACATGACTTGCCGCAGCTAGTCGTGGAGGTGCTCATATGAGATAAACAGCATTCAGTTTTTCCTTTTGTCTGTCACTTAAAACCCCCTTATTCCTGGCTTCCAGGTTTAATTCTGAGCAAGTTTCATCAAGCCTTCACACCTCGATACTTACCCCCATGCATTATAAATTAACCTCAACATCCACTGATAGTTGCTCAAGACAGTGTCCTCTTGACTAATGAAAAGTGCCCTCCCTTAATTGGTCACTTTTGCAAGGTGTTCATTCAACCCCTTGCAACTGCAAAAGTGTTGATGGACCCTGCAGTCATTCTTGCTGTTGATGTCACCTGGAGAAAGGAAGCTGTAATCACTCTCCACTACCTGGCTTAAGTCTGTCATCCACAAATACCTATAACAAGATTCTCTGTATGCTGTACACACCCAAAGAAATGAATAACTTCAGTCTTCATTACCTGATGTTTCTTAGCAAAAACTATATCAACATGGCAAATCAGTTCAGGTAAATTACACACAGAATAACCCCCAAAACTATTGGTAACTTATCATGTCAAACTCCTCCTACATTTTTTTGTACAAAATCCATATATCTTCGTTACTGTGATACATCGCACAACAAATGCAACTAAAAAAATAAAAATATCTTAATACACAACTTTTTCAGGGCATTAATGCATGTGGTAACATGTGTAGCTTGCGAGGGTGTGGCCTGTTTTTCCTTCTTACTATCCCCCCCTGCCCCCTTATTTGGGAGTGGTGCCAGTACTGGTGGCATAAATCTGGTGCACCCTGAAAAAGACATACACATCTCACATGTATGACTGTTGATTGTGTCAGAAGCTGACGTTTAATCTTCACTGGTGAGGTTATCTTGATTACCTGGTAAGGATCGTGATACCATGTGATGATTTTCTTTTCCCTCTTTAGGATGTGTGGGCTTGTTAGCATTATCTGCAGATCTACACAATTCTTTGGTAGCTTAGCATTGCATTGCCCTCCCATTCCAGACATTCAAGGGTTCTGCTGTCAGTTCTCCATATCTGCTTCCATGCTTCCAATGTTTTCATGAAATTTCCCAATGGCTTGCCCTTTTTTCGCACCTTGGGTTTGAATGTTTTCAATGGCGACAGTGTTTTGCCATCGTACACTACTTCCTAAAATGCCTGTGCTTTCATGGATTTTTTTAATTGAAAGCTATGATATTGTATGACAGTGAAGTATCCCAGTCACTGTGATAGCTATTCACACAGTGGCGTAACATTTTTCCAGTTGTTTGATGTTCATGCTCCATTCTACTATTCTAAGGGGCTTCTCCCCAGCTTATGAACATGAAACAAGTGGCACAACTGCTTCATCAGTTCTGATATAAAATTGGTGCCCTGATCCATGATTAACTCTTCCAAAACACTGTTTTTAGTATCCAGTTATTCACAGTGGCCTATCCCAATGTGTTGGCTTGCTGATTCAGGATAGCACATAAAGCAAGAAATGATCTATTTTGTTTCAGACATAGTGCTTCCTTATTGGTGTCTGGCTAAAAGTCCTAAAATGTCCATTCCAATTGTTTCAAAAGGTTTATTAGCTTCCATTATCCTTTGCAGTGGAATATTTTGATGGCTCAAATGTGCCCACTGTGTGCACTCCAGTCAGTGTTTTACATGCTGCTCTACCTCTTGTTTCCACTTACCCAACCATTAATATTCAGCTACTCACTGTTACGTGCTTCTATGCCATCCCAAGGACTGGGTAATACATGATCATGAGATTGTTTTAAGACTCTCCCACAACATGCCATTCACCACATCATGCAGTCCAGGCTTTGTCGTATTACGCAACATATCATTTACAATGAACCAGGGGTGAATTGTACATTGTTTACATTCCTTGTCAGCAGCCTATGCTTTCTGCCACTCGGCAATGGTATGACCTTCTTCCTACTGAGGCCATCTGCATTACTGTGATTTCTACTGGGTTTATGGGATATGTCAAAATTGCTCATTTAGCTTCAGCATCAAGTGCTAACTACTTCAACACGGCCCGATCTGTTATTACTTTGAACTTTTTCCCATACAAACAGTAACAGGAATTTGTCAAGCTATTTATAAGGCTCAGCATTTCCTCCTCTGTGGTAGAATAATTCCTACCTGCTTTGGTTAACTGCAGCAGGTAGGCAATCCAGTGTTTTTTCCCTGCTCTCTCCTGACTTAAAACATAGGCTGATGCAGGATTACTAGCATCACAATAACATAATTCCTTTTTTGTAGTTCAAAAAGACCAATATTGGACTAGTTGTTAACAATTCCTTCTGGTTTTCAAATGGTTTCGCATTCTAGTGTACAGTGTACCTTGCAGTACTTTATCTGGCCAGTCTTCTGGTGCTACCTCCAGATGACAATAACCATTTTGTAACACCGTTGTGGAAAAGTAAGTACATTGCCCCAAATTTTCCAGTGTTTCTATTCTATTTGGAATTTAATATACTTCTGTAATTGTATGACTGTTGAAGTATCTACAGTGACAACAAAGTAGATATTCTTTATTCTGTCCAATCTCTTTTTCAGTGCTTTTACCACTAGTACACTCACAGGCTAGTACTTTTCTCAATAAGGCCATCACGTTATTGTTGGTTAATGAATTCTCCTGCACTGGTTATTGATAGTTGCAACAAAATAGATTCTTCTTCATTCTGTCCAAGCTCTTTTTCAGCACTGTCTCTACTGGTGCACTCAACGAGCTAATACTTTTCTCAATAGTGGGGAGATATCGCTTAGTATTCCACAGGAAAAGAAATGGGATTTCATCACATTGTTGCTGGTTAATGAACACCTCAGTCACTGGTTGTAAGTGATGGAGCACCTTATATGGTTTATGATACACAGGTGACTTATTCCCAGTTGGGATTTTGTATTGCACCTCCAGGTTCATTGGTTAAGATCCACGAGGATTAAACAGGTCCTCAGTTTTTTCTGTTCTTTTTTAAACACTTTATCTTCCCATGTGGTAGAGCCACACTGGGGGCTTGTTAATGGG
This sequence comes from Schistocerca nitens, assembly GCF_023898315.1. Classification (NCBI taxonomy): domain Eukaryota; kingdom Metazoa; phylum Arthropoda; class Insecta; order Orthoptera; family Acrididae; genus Schistocerca; species Schistocerca nitens. The sequence continues at coordinate 602,242,906 of NC_064614.1, read as the reverse complement.
TAGGGTCTGAATTCATTCGTACAGATCATCTTCATCTTGAACATCTAAATTGCCAACCAACAATCCCTTGGATAATCTCTGGTCCCAGAATTAAAACAGATGGACAAACACAGTACTTTAAGCAAATGATGATTTTCCATTAATGTCTCAACCAAACACTACATGTTTACAAGCAGCTCTGTTCCTTTGCTCATCTGTAGGAGTTTCCCTATACCTTGCGATACTTTAGCACATGAATTATCCTTAGTACTCTCGCATGCAGCTAAATTGGTTTGTCTTTCATGAGACGAGAGCCTTACAGCAGAGTACCCTTGACAAATGTTTTCCCCAGATGAAGGCCAATTTTTGGAATGGTGCTTACAAAGAAAATCTAACCCCAAGATTGCACAGTAACCATCACCCATAATAGACAAATCTTCCCTATACTCTGGGAACTGTTTTCCCCCACTTGAAAACTTAATGTCACCAAACCGAATGATTATTACCCACATAACTTATACTGTGGAGGGTTTACTGCCTCTTTCTGATAAGGTCCAATCCTGTGCTTGTGTGTCCAATAGATGCTTGGATTCCCTTCTATCTGCTATGCCAGTCAAGCAAAAATCCACCTCTGCATTCATTTACATTGCATCAAAAGTTAGTGGGGGCATCACTTGGTGATGCAGAGAGCTCTTTTTGCTGTTTAATAGTTGGCTATTTCCATTACAACCCTTCTTACTGTGACCATTACTTTCACTAGACCCACTTTCAAAGTCCAATTCTTCCACATTTCCTACATTGTGGCTGATGATATTCACACTGTATGTGGCCCAACTGTCCACAATGGTAACACTTGATGTCAGTGGAAAATTAAATCTCTTATAATGGACTCAAATTACCACATCTGTTTCTTGCAAAGTCATTGCTGTGCCTACAGCTCCAGCTGTCCTTCAAAATTCTGCATGCACCTCTCTCAACACATTGGGTGATAATCCTAATTTTAAAAAATGCATCTCAGTGCCCTCTGCTTCACTCCTAGCAGGATGACGGACCCTATTTGTGTTGTCATTGTCTGGTAACTCACAGGGATTAACACTGAAGTTTGTTATACTGTCTGTGAAACTTAACGTGGATTTGTACTGCTTCTGTGACCTCTTTTAATTGCTTGAGATAGTTCCTGTACCTAATCTGTTTTCTATATCAATGTACCAAACTTTCCCCCAGCACATAAAGTGTGGATATTTCTATGTCCTCATAGTACATTACATAATTTTTTCTGTCTCCTGTGCAACATAGTCCAGCCATTTGCAACAGCTGTTCATTTACCCAACATCCCAGCTTTCCAGTTGTCAGTAGGTTATCCGCTAATGCTACTATATCTTCACCTGCTTTGCCTGAGAAAGGGTCAACTGGGCTAGTAGCAGTAGTAGTAGTAGCTTATGGGATGAGGAGTGATAAATTAGACAAGGCTCTGTCGTTTTAAATCATCTGGTTGCCTTTGCAGATAAGTATTATTGGCTCTCATTTCAGCTACCTGATCCAATAAAGACAGGATCATTTCCTCATCACTTTTGATTCACTTTTTCAAAGCATTTGTCTAACACAGTAGGACAAATGGAATAGGATAAACACAATAGGATGACATGGAGAAAATATTAACTGTGCTATAACATCTTTTATACTACACTCCTGGAAATTGAAATAAGAACACCGTGAATTCATTGACCCAGGAAGGGGAAACTTTATTGACACATTCCTGGGGTCAGATACATCACATGATCACACGGACAGAACCACAGGCACATAGACACAGGCAACAGAGCATGCACAATGTCGGCACTAGTACAGTGTATATCCACCTTTCGCAGCAATGCAGGCTGCTATTCTCCCATGGAGACGATCGTAGAGATGCTGGATGTAGTCCTGTGGAACGGCTTGCCATGCCATTTCCACCTGGCGCCTCAGTTGGACCAGCGTTCGTGCTGGACATGCAGACTGCGTGAGACGACGCTTCATCCAGTCCCAAACATGCTCAATGGGGGACAGATCCGGAGATCTTGCTGGCCAGGGTAGTTGACGTACACCTTCTAGAGCACGTTGGGTGGCACGGGATACATGCGGACGTGCATTGTCCTGTTGGAACAGCAAGTTCCCTTGCCGGTCTAGGAATGGTAGAACGATGGGTTCGATGACGGTTTGGATGTACCGTGCACTATTCAGTGTCCCCTCGACGATCACCAGTGGTGTACGGCCAGTGTAGGAGATCGCTCCCCACACCATGATGCCGGGTGTTGGCCCTGTGTGCCTCGGTCGTATGCAGTCCTGATTGTGGCGCTCACCTGCACGGCGCCAAACACGCATACGACCATCATTGGCACCAAGGCAGAAGCGACTCTCATCGCTGAAGACGACACGTCTCCATTCGTCCCTCCATTCACGCCTGTCGCGACACCACTGGAGGCGGGCTGCACGATGTTGGGGCGTGAGCGGAAGACGGCCTAACGGTGTGCGGGACCGTAGCCCAGCTTCATGGAGACGGTCGCGAATGGTCCTCGCCGATACCCCAGGAGCAACAGTGTCCCTAATTTGCTGGGAAGTGGCGGTGCCGTCCCCTACGGCACTGCGTAGGATCCTACGGTCTTGGCGTGCATCCGTGCGTCGCTGCGGTCCGGTCCCAGGTCGACGGGCACGTGCACCTTCCGCCGACCACTGGCGACAACATCGATGTACTGTGGAGACCTCACGCCCCACGTGTTGAGCAATTTGGCGGTACGTCCACCCGGCCTCCCGCATGCCCACTATACGCCCTCGCTCAAAGTCCGTCAACTGCACATACGGTTCACGTCCACGCTGTCGCGGCATGCTACCAGTGTTAAAGACTGCGATGGAGCTCCGTATGCCACGGCAAACTGGCTGACACTGACGGCGGCGGTGCACAAATGCTGCGCAGCTAGCGCCATTCGACGGCCAACACCGCGGTTCCTGGTGTGTCCGCTGTGCCGTGCGTGTGATCATTGCTTGTACAGCCCTCTCGCAGTGTCCGGAGCAAGTATGGTGGGTCTGACACACCGGTGTCAATGTGTTCTTTTTTCCATTTCCAGGAGTGTATTTCCCATTTATATCTGATATCTGAAAGGGCGCATACCAGTGTCTCTCTTTCTTGCATTATCCTTGAATTCGCTCAAGTTTATGTCCTCTTTAATGTTCACAAATTTCACCTTCAAATAAGTCTCCCGATCTAATGAGCCTGACATCATGTAATACATGAAGGAAACACAGCTGGAAAAGACAGTGTATTTCGACTCATCATATTGCACTGATGATGCATGCGGGCCCATGGTCACCTTTGATACCAGTTATTATGGGTCAGGATGATCCAAGCAGTAGTGACCCCATATCTGATCAGGGCGACATTGTAGGCTGGGCAGCAGATAGAAGAGCCAGCTCATTGGCTGTCATGGAATTTAGAAGCCATTGGAAATGACAACATGTTTATTCAGCTGAATTCCTACAGTTGGTGTAGACATTGCCCTGTGGCATGTAATGACCCTGGGCAATTGTGATTCCCAGCAAAGCACATAGCAGCAACAGTGAAGTCAGTTGAGGAAGGTGGCCACAGCACTGGTGTGGTGTCAGTGTCTCTACAGGTGTGTAGGTACCTTAATTATACAGTTGGCAGGTAAGTAATGGCAGCAGACTGATTGCCAAAGTGGCCTTGCTGCTAGGTGTGAACACTGGTCAGCCAGCAGCACGCAGGGGGTTGGATGCAATTGAAGCCCAGTCTGTGAAGAAAGGATCCCTTGATGGTGCCCAGGAGTTGTTTGATGTTAATCCACAGCAGACCCAAGCTGAAGGGTACCTGTTCATGTCCCATCAGCATTAGTGCAAGGCATGGCTAGTGGCTAGTTGTGGATGAGATTGTATTACCCACAATGGGTGTATGGCTGGTGTGGGGGCGTTCAACATAGGCAGCAGTCGATGACACAATAATTAAATAAAAATGTGGGATATTTATAGATTTCAACATACTTTGAGAATTTATTGGCTTATCTTGTTTAAATAAGCTAATTCTTTAAAATATATAAAACTATGTGCATCTTTTCTTTCTGTCAGGGTCACAGGGTTCACTTCCAGTTGGACTCAAAAGCAGAATCTGAAGAAAGAAGCTGTGAAGACATGGCTGTTGCACAGAAGACAGCTCAGGCACCATCTGACTTTGCAGTGAAATCTCCACAGAAGTCATTTAGTGTATCAGAAATGAAATTAATATTTCCTGAAAGACTGGTGCCCATTGAGCCTAGTGAGAGTGTGACCTCTGGTTTGAGAGACTTACGAATTTCTGCATTTAGCCTTAAAAGATCTAAAAGTATGAGTGCAGCAGATATGGCTCTTAACAGAAGTGGACCAGGATTTGGTGTGGCTAAAGAAGCACCAGATTTAGGAAATTTTCCACTAGAGGTTTTGAGCAATATATCACGTGCAGTTGAAGGTAAGTTGTAATGCTTTTTCCTAACTTCATCTACAAACAGATTGGATCACATACATTTAGCAGTAGTACATATGTAGGATTAAAATACTTGTGGACAGAATATGTTGTATGTTTGATGACAGTTGTCTTCAGTTTTTAATTTAATAACTTACTGATACTTGAACAACTATAAATTAGGGAAACAAGCTATACAAAGAATTTTTCATTTGTCTTTGTTTATCAGTTTCAAAAGTTCCATGCCCAGTTTGCTTGTTGAAACTAGCTGCTTAACTAACACAAAAGCACATGTCAGGGTCATGACCATCATTCATCAGTTAGACAAAGAAGGGAGTCAACACTTTACTTTCCCCAAAGTGATACATTACACCACGTACCCTCCAACCCCCCCCCCCCCAGTCTCCCCCCCCCCCCCAACCCAGTTGAGGTGATTGATGTCGTCATAATTCTTATCACCTAACTAAACAAACGATTTCCTTAACTATTAAAAAGACTTTTGCTCTTATAACTGTGAATACAGACAACCTGAGTTGTGCATAGTATATGAAGCTCAGGCACACCCATTCTTATTATTCATTTATTTAAAATCATGTATGAAATGGATGCCAAAACTCAGATAGCTCATGTACTTCTCACTTTTGGAGTAAGCCTCAAAAACTGACAGTATCCTTCTTTAGTAGGAAAAGTCAAGTATATCATATTCTGCACACATATGTTTCCCAAACCACAATTTTCTGTTGATAGCAATAATGTCTCTGTATATTTTTTTACCCCCATTTCTTGGTCATGATTGGCCGGAGTGGCTGTGCGGTTCTAGGCGCTACAGTCTGGAGCCGACCGACCACTACGGTCGCAGGTTCGAATCCTGCCTCGGGCATGGATGTGTGTGATGTCCTTATGTTAGTTAGTTCTAAGTTCTAGGTGACTGATAACCTCAGAAGTTAAGTCGCATAGTGCTCAGAGCCATTTGAACCATTTTGAACCTTGGTCATGATTCTCCTGCATTGGGTCTACCTAATCTAATAAACACACACACACACACACACACACACACACACACACACAGATATATATATATATATATATATATATATATATATATATAAACAAAGATGATGTGACTTACCAAATGAAAGTGCTGGCAGGTCGACAGACACACAAACATACACACAAAATTCAAGCTTTCGCAGGAAACTGTTGCCTCATCAGGAAAGAGGGAAGGAGAGGGAAAGACGAAAGGATGTGGGTTTTAAGGGAGAGGGTAAGGAGTCATTCCAATCCCGGGAGCAGAAAGACTTACCTTAGGGGGAAAAAAGGACGGGTATACACTCGCGCACACACACACATATCCATCCACACATATACAGACACAAGCAGACATATTTAAAGACAAAGAGTTTGGGCAGAGATGTCAGTCGAGGCAGAAGTGCAGAGGCAAAGATGTTGTTGAATGACAGGTGAGGTGTGAGTGGCGGCAACTTGAAATTAGCGGAGATTGAGGCCTGGTGGATAACAGGAAGAGAGGATATATTGAAGAGCAAGTTCCCATCTCCGGAGTTCGGATAGGTTGGTGTTAGTGGGAAGTATCCAGATAACCCGGACGGTGTAACACTGTGCCAAGATGTGCTGGCCGTGCACCAAGGCATGTTTAGCCACAGGGTGATCCTCATTACCAACAAACACTGTCTGCCTGTGTCCATTCATGCGAATGGACAGTTTGTTGCTGGTCATTCCCACATAGAATGCGTCACAGTGTAGGCAGGTCAGTTGGTAGATCACGTGGGTGCTTTCACACGTGGCTCTGCCTTTGATCGTGTACACCTTCCGGGTTACAGGACTGGAGTAGGTGGTGGTGGGAGGGTGCATGGGACAGGTTTTACACCGGGGGCGGTTACAAGGGTAGGAGCCAGAGGGTAGGGAAGGTGGTTTGGGGATTTCATAGGGATGAACTAAGAGGTTACGAAGGTTAGGTGGATGACGGAAAGACACTCTTGGTGGAGTGGGGAGGATTTTATGAAGGATGGATCTCATTTCAGGGCAGGATTTGAGGAAGTCGTATCCCTGCTGGAGAGCCACATTCAGAATCTGATCCAGTCCCAGAAAGTATCCTGTCACAAGTGGGGCACTTTTGTGGTTCTTCTGTGGGAGGTTCTGGGTTTGAGAGGATGAGGAAGTGGCTCTGGTTATTTGTTTCTCTACCAGGTCGGGAGGGTAGTTGCGGGACGCGAAAGCTGTTGTCAGGTTGTTGGTGTAATGCTTCAAGGATTCCGGACTGGAGCAGATTCGTTTGCCACGAAGACCTAGGCTGTAGGGAAGGGACCGTTTGATGTGGAATGGGTGGCAGCTGTCGTAATGGAGGTACTGTTGCTTGTTGGTGGGTTTGATGTGGACGGACGTGTGAAGCTGGCCATTGGACAGGTGGAGGTCAACATCAAGGAAAGTGGCATGGGATTTGGAGTAGGACCAGGTGAATCTGATGGAACCAAAGGAGTTGAGGTTGGAAAGGAAATTCTGGAGTTCTTCTTCACTGTGAGTCCAGATCATGAAGATGTCATCAATAAATCTGTACCAGACTTTGGGTTGGCAGGCGTGGGTAACCAAGAAGGCTTCCTCTAAGCGACCCATGAATAGGTTGGCGTACGAAGGGGCCATCCTGGTACCCATGGCTGTTCCCTTTAATTGTTGGTATGTCTGGCCTTCAAAAGTGAAGAAGTTGTGGGTCAGGATGAAGCTGGCTAAGGTAATGAGGAAAGAGGTTTTAGGTAGGGTGGCAGGTGATCGGCGTGAAAGGAAGTGCTCCATCGCAGTGAGGCCCTGGACGTGCAGGATATTTGTGTATAAGGAAGTGGCATCAATGGTTACAAGGATGGTTTCTGGGGGTAACGGATTGGGTAAGGATTCCAGGCGTTCGAGAAAGTGGTTGGTGTCTTTGATGAAGGATGGGAGACTGCACGTAATGGGTTGAAGGTGTTGATCTACGTAGGCAGAGATACATTCTGTGGGGGCTTGGTAACCAGCTACAATGGGGCGGCCGGGATGATTGGGTTTGTGAATTTTAGGAAGAAGGTAGAAGGTAGGGGTGTCGGTGGGGTCAGGAGGTTGATGGAGTCAGGAGAAAGGTTTTGTAGGGAGCCTAAGGTTCTGAGGATTCCTTGAAGCTCCGCCTGGACATCAGGAATGGGATTACCTTGTCAAACTTTGTATGTGGTGTTGTCTGAAAGCTGACGCAGTCCCTCAGCCACATACTCCCGACGATCAAGTACCACGGTCGTGGAACCCTTGTCCGCCGGAAGAATGACGATGGACCGGTCAGCCTTCAGATCACGGATAGCCTGGGCTTCAGCAGTGGTGATGTTGGGAGTAGGATTAAGGTTTTTTAAGAAGGATTGAGAGGCAAGGCTGGAAGTCAGAAATTCCTGGAAGGTTTGGAGAGGGTGATTTTGAGGAAGAGGAGGTGGGTCCCGCTGTGACGGAGGATGGAACTGTTCCAGGCAGGGTTCAATTTGGATAGTGTCTTGGGGAGTTTGATCATTAGGGGTAGGATTAGGATCATTTTTCTTCGTGGCAAAGTGATACTTCCAGCAGAGAGTACGAGTGTAGGACAGTAAATCTTTGACGAGGGCTGTTTGGTTGAATCTGGGAGTGGGGCTGAAGGTGAGGCCTTTGGATAGGACAGAGGTTTCAGATTGGGAGAGAGGTTTGGAGGAAAGGTTAACTACTGAATTAGGGTGTTGTGGTGCCAGATTGTGTTGATTGGAATTTTGAGGTTTTGGAGGGAGTGGAGCTGGAAGTGGGATACTGAGTAGATGGAAGAGACTGGGTTTGTGTGCAATGAGAGGTGGTTGAGGTTTGCTGGAAAGGTTGTGAAGGGTGAGTGAGTTGCCTTTCCGGAGGTGGGAAACCTGGAGATTGGATAGTTTTTTTAGGTGAAGGGTGGCATGCTGTTCTAATTTGCGGTTGGCCTGTAGGAGGATGCTCTGAATAGCCAGTGTGGATGTGGGAGAGGAAAGATTGAGGACTTTTATTAAGGATAGGAGTTGACGGGTGTGTTCATTGGCTGAGTTGATGTGTAGGTGAAGGATTAGGTGGGTGAGGGCAATTGATTGTTCAGTTTGGAACTGGTATAGGGACTGATGGAAAGAAGGGTTGCAGCCAGAGATGGGAACTTTAAGTGTGAGGCCTTTGGGGGTTATGCCAAATGTCAGACAAGCCTGAGAAAATAAAATATGCGAGCGTAATCTGGCTAGGGTGAAGGCATGTTTGCGGAGGGAATGTAAATAAAACTTAATGGGGTCATTGTGGGGGTGTTGTGAGGGTGACATGGTATTAGAAGGTGGAAAGTGTAATATGAGGTTGAAATGAAAATGAAAGATAAAAATATATGGGGAGAGATAAGGGTGAACTAGAAAGTAACTGGAGATCTGGTATGAAAAAAGGCGAAAAAGTGTTGGTTAAGTTGATCCTGTGGTGAACTTGGGTTGGTAGACAGCGATGTGCATGAAGGTTAGGTGGTTGTGTTGCCGCTAAAACACGTTAAAGGATGGAGAAATTCGGGAAAATTTCGAAAAAACGTGTAAATGTATTAAAGGAGTGGTGTTGTGGTGAAAGATTACGAAAATGGGGCTAACAATTGTAATAATGACGTTAAAACCTGTGGGGAGCGGCTAAAAATGATCAGTGATGTGCGAAAAACGGAAGTGGAAATAAAGTGAAAGTTATTAGAACTGGTCGAAATGGTTGTTTAATACATGAAAGCAGCTGTTATTGAACTAGAAACGGTGGATTTTATAGCAGCGGTAGTGTTGAAAGCGGAAAATAAATTTTTTTTTGGTTATGGTTTGGAAGTGGGTTACGTATTATTGAATATATATAGGCGGGATAAAATTGTATTACGGTAAAAAGGGGAAGGTGAATACAAAGTGAGACTACTGGTAAAAACAGAAAGAGAAAATAAAGAGAAAATAAGACGACAGGAAAGATTTCGAAATGCAACAGAGACAATAACAAACGTAATTGTTGGGTTCAAATTAATGATATGGTTATAATAGAGGGAAACATTCCACGTAGGAAAAATATATCTAAAAACAAAGATGATGTGACTTACCAAATGAAAGTGCTGACAGGTCGACAGACACACAAACATACACACAAAATTCAAGCTTTCGCAACAAACTGTTGCCTCATCAGGAAAGAGGGAAGGAGAGGGAAAGACGAAAGGATGTGGGTTTTAAGGGAGAGGGTAAGGAGTCATTCCAATCCCGGGAGTGGAAAGACTTACCTTAGGGGGGAAAAAGGCCGAGTAGCGCGCACACACACACACACACACACACACACACACACACACACACACACACACACACACACACTTATCCATCCACACATATACAGACACAAGCAGACATATTTAAAGACTTTAAATATATCTGCTTGTGTCTGTATATGTGTGGATAGATATGTGTGTGTGTGCAAGTAAAAAAATAATCGCAATTTCTCTCTGTGTTTAGATGAAGAAGAAAAGTGACATATAATTTTAAGACAATTACTTCAACAACTAAATGTAATGAATTGCACTCATTTTTACAAGTATTGTGTGTATAGAAATTGGCACTTATTATACTTATCATTTCTGGAGCTAAAATATTTTTCACTATTTTTTCTGACATTGTGTGTCCACATGACATTTTTCCTATGAGTGTGATTGTCAAACAACTCTCTTAAGTTTAGACCTGTTGAAGAAGGTAGAGATTTTGGTAATTAGTTTTATCTCCCATTTCTTACTTTTATGACCTATGAATTAAAAAATATGTAATTATTACACCATTTCAAAGTATGATACCATGTCTAATTACAGTTCAATATAGAAATACCCTTGATGAAGTGGCCCAACAAAACAAAACTTTGCGTTACACGTGGACAAATATATTACATTATTAATTGCCTGCAGTAGATTCATGTTGTAGGAAATCATTGTTCGCTCTGTGTGAGATATTCTTTTGGCTTTGTTTGTTTTCAATTTACGCAGAACAAAGTGCTTTGATTGTTTTCACTAGGCAAATCAAAATAATTTTCCTCCCAGTCTGAAAGATAAGAACACCTTAACAAGCTTCTTCATTGCTGGTGTTTAATGGTACTCATCATTACTTTCACTACCACACTTCTATTATAACAGCCATACCGTAACTGTACAAGAGAAGAGAGAAGCACCCAGTGACACAGCCCCCACAAAAGAGAGTTTGAGAAACATAACCACTGCTATATCTTCAACTTCTGGTCTGTAGTGTAACAAAGTTTATAATTTAGTTCCATGTGGCAGTTGTAGAATCTATACCAGCATAAACTTACATAAATGCACACTTGAGTACATGCTTATAAAACTAATTTAATGTTTTCAGTGGTGCTTATGTGATGCGTAGTAGGTTCATTACTGTTTTGGAAAACGGCTATGGTGCCAATTTACAGTTCCTGCTGTCAGTCAGAACATTTCGATAATCAAAGTTGAATCAGTGAAAATCGAAAAAATATTCCACTTCAACGCACAGTATTATTGTATTAGAACGAAAAATGAGAGAAATGTAAGTCGAGAGACCGAAAAAAAGGCTAAAATACATGAAAATGTGGGAAACATGGTAGACTTGGCAACCCTACTTGAGAGTAGTCTCTCTGTGTTGCCCATCCAGGGGTGAGTGACCTGCCCTTCCTTTTTAATCTCCTCCCAGAAAAAGGTACTACTTTTACCTTTATTTGTGTCTATCAGCATTACTACACATTTTGCCATGTGAATATAAAGAATGGGCACTAATTCTCATAATTTATTAAAAATGTGATATGATGGATACAGCTGTATGTCATATTTAGTTTAAACTGTGCACAATTGCTATTATCTGGAACATGTTAAATGAGGAAGAAAGATGTGTTTTTTCCTTAAGCTGATAGTTGTGCAGCATCAGCGATATAAATAAAAGCTAGAGTGACTGTCAGGGAAATTTGAATAAAAAATGCTTGACTTGAGTAATACAGACCTCTGCAAAATCTCGGAGATAGTCAAAATTTCCGATTTCTTCATATATTCTGGAGTAGCAGCAAATAATGACCTACTTTTATTTGCAGCACCACTTTCTCATCTGTTGGTAAGGGGGGGGGGGTAGGGAGGTTTGGACACAAAGAAACAGGCTTGCTTGCTTTTTTTGGGATGGGGGAGGGGAGAGAGAAAGTGATAGATGATAGATGTATTGTGAACATCCTTTCTTTTAAGACAATCACATCTTATGATATGATCATAACTGATTTTGGCTATGTTCAAATGATATTGGTCACAGAGCATTGCCTGTCAACTTCTGTCTCAGGATCTTGGGCTGATGCTGGTGTTTCACCAGCACAAGTGCCTGACATTATCAAAGTTTCATCCTTCCTTTGCTGGTGGCAGGCTGCAGGCAAGCCCACGGCCATTTGCTGCAGCACAGGAAACCAGGATCCTTTTATCTTGAAGCTTTCTTCTTTCTTATTGAAACTATCATCATGTTCATGAATTTCTAAGGCTACCATGAACAAGAGGGCATTGTAGATTTTCTACAGAGTAAGAATCTCCTTGTCAGTAAATTTTCCTAAGTAGTTGGTCTCTTACAGTGCATGTTCTGCCACAGCCAATTTCACCACCTGTACCAGTCTGCAGTACCTTTTTGTGTAGTGATCCTGATAGCAAGCGGAGAACCACTGCAATAACGACCAAGAAAAAGTTTTCAGACATTAGTGCGGTAGGTAAATATAGCACCTACCTGCAGGCTCAACTCTGGTCTGCCACTACCAGTGATGGGTGAAACTTTGACATTGCCAGCCACTGATGATGGTGGAGCATCAGGAAATGGTGAAAAAACATTGGCCATTGTAATGTGTCAACAAGTAGTCACAGAAGCCTCAGTAATATGGGTCATTAGTGGCTTTTGATGAACAAGATGTTCGTTGTGTACATTCTGGATTTCCGTGTTTATGTCATCAACTTTTATTAGATATGGATAGTTAAATTGAGTATTATCTTTCATTTCCTCTTCTTCTGTAATGCAATACTACCTTGAACACTTTCAGATCCAAATAAAGTATCAACACGTACCTTAATGGAACTGGTACGCATAATAATGGAAAGAGTTTTGTATGGAGTTGCGTATGCTCTACCAGCAGCTAAACTTTGTATTACAATTATTGAGGTAAGTTCAGGTGCATGTGTACTTATTTTTTATATCATGTGTGATATTTTGCATACAGAAACAACAGCTTAAAATAATGAAAATGCAAATGATTAGTATTTCAATAAAACAGCACAATGTAGGTAGGAGTAACACCATTTACACTTCATATATATGGAATGGTTATTTTTGACATAAACATAAGCAGTTCTGGTCCACAATGGCTGTCTTCAAATGCAACCACATGAAAAATAAAAAGCTTATATTAAGACTCTAGAACAAGTAAAAATGTTTTTACTAGATCCTCTTGTGATTTAAATAATGTGCAACTAAAATACAGCAGCATTTGGTGAACATGCATTATCAGACTAAAAATATTACCTAAAATCAGGCATTTATTTAGGTACAAAAAGTGTCTGTTTCTTTGCACTCGATGTGTGCATCTCTGAAACAAATCTTTACTTGTGAAAACCATAAAATATGTTCAATTTACAATAAAAGTTCAGATAGCTACTTGTAAAGTAAAAAATAGACACAGATCGTTAAAGCAGTAAAACCATATTTATAAACAGAGTAAGTTATTTATTATAAAAAGAATAATTGTCATGGTACACATTACTGAAGGCTGATTTTGCTGCTCTTCGGACTGCCAGATGTTTACACTGCCACACACAAGCTCAGAGGAGACAGATGGACCAGATGACAAGGGTGGCATTCTGCTGCTTATTGTTAGAATTCTTCTTCTGGCTGTGAGATGTTTACATTAGTAGGGCAGATGTTTGGAAGTTAAGGCAATGGCACAATGTAGCACTATGTCCTAGAGAGGCCCAATCATTAGCTGGGAGCACACGAGGTGGAATCCAAAGTTTTCGGGACTGGTGCTGCCATCTGGAAAGTAGTAGTAGGTAGTGGTGGTAGTAGTAGTGGTGGTAGTAGTAGTAGTAGTAGTAGTAGTAGTAGTAGTAGTAATAGGAGGAGGAGGAGGAGGTCTTTGCACCAGAAGGTGGCGATAGCTGCATATCTGATGAGTCACTGTGCGGAGTGGCATTCAGCTGGGAGGACATGTTGCGTAATACTCTTGTGTTTGGTGTGTAGCGATTTTGTGATGGATCCACGAACAGAACAGCGTGTGTGTATCAAATTCAGTGTGAATCTTGGGAAAAGTGCTATGGAGACCCTTGCAATGATTCAACAAGTTTTTAGGGGACAGATCATGAGCCATACGCATGTGTTTGAGTGGCATGCTAGGTTTAGGGCCAGCCATACAGATGTCAAAGATGATGCTCACAATGGAAGGCCCATTAGCCGCACTCCGCCAGACATTGTTGCCAAACTTCAACAATTGGTTCGTGCAGATCGACGTCGAACCATTCAAGACCTTGTGGATGAAGTGAGTATTGGTTATTGGACATGTCAATGAATGTTAACTGAAGAATTGGACATGCATCGTGTCACCGCAAAATTTGTGCCAAGGATATTGACTGCAGATCAGAAGGCACAACATGTTGAAGTGTGCGTGGACCTTTGTCAGACCGCATCTGATGATCCAACCTTCTTCTCGCTGGTTATCACAGGCAACGAGAGCTGGATTTACGGTTATGACCCAGAGACAAAGCAACAGTCGTCCCTGTGGAAGAGCCTGGGCTCTCCAAGACTCAAAAAAGCGAGACAGGTGAAGAGCATGATCATCATTTTCTTTGATACCAAGGGAATTGGGCAAAAAAAATTCGTCCCACCCAACCAAACAGTGAATTCGCGTACTATTGTGACATTTTGCGACAGCTCCGTGAAAACATGCAGTGATGAGGGCCCAAACATTGGCGTCCAGGGAACTGGCTGCTGCATCATGACAATGTGCCCTGTCACACATCCTTGCTCACTATGACCTTTTTGGCGCCAGAGAGAGAGAGAGAGAGAGAGAGAGAGAGAGAAATGGTGGTTGTACCCCACCTTCCGTACTCACCAGGTTTGGCACCCTGCGACTTCACACTATTCCCAAAACTGAAACTCAGGTTGAAAGGCCGTTGGTTCAATACTTTAGACAGGATTCAAAAAGCATCGCTGGTGGTGAATAACACCCTTAAAGAACAGGACTTCCAGAAAATGTTTGAGCAGTGGCAGAAGCGCTGGAACCGGTGTGTACATGCGGATGGGCACTACTTCAAGTGTGATGGTGACCATTAGTCCAAAGGCAAGATTTTCAACAGATGGCAGCACCAGTCCCGAAAATTTTGGATAGCACCTCACATGTGGATGACACAGTGACTACCCCAACTAAATAGATTATCATAAATATTAAAATATGTATCTGTTTCAAACTCATTCTACTCAGAGGAGATTGACCAGTTCCTTCCGTTACACAACAAAAATATTCAGTTCTTTTAAAATATCTAAGTGTTAACTTTTTCAAATTTATGTAAAATTTGTAGTCTCCCATCATTGTTACCAATACCATGTCCCTGCTTTAGCATATGTGAGCCTAATGATGTTTCATTGCTGGTGTAGGTGTCCAACTTAACTGTCAGGTTTAGTTGATATAACCTTTTAACTCCTGATTCCCCATATATATTATTCTAATGTGAAAAGTATGATAAAATCAGGTTTTTGTAGTACCTGATGTGCGGAAGGCAATTGTAACCCCATTTATGCAGAATACCTGCACAATTTTATCTGATATTTTGCCTATGTATTTCATAGTAGTGCAGCTGACTTTATTGGTTCCTGTCAGTATATGTGCTTTATTTGTCTTGTTTGTCATTGCATTAATTGTTGGTGGATTATCTGAATGTTGTATTATTAAAGAATGAAGTTTGCCAATACTGCTAGTAACTCTTTTTATTGCTATTACTGGTTTCAGCAGATCTATGCTGTCATTATTTGATCTGCACTGTCATCATTGGAACTTGTAACATTATTAGATGTACACACTCTTTACAGCAATACCAAATGACTTTCAGTGTTGTAAAAAGCATGTACACTAATGATGTTAAAAGTTCCAGTGAGGACAGTCCAGATCTACTGAAACTGGTAATAGCAATGAAAGAATTACTAATGAGACTGCTATATATTTTAGTTTCAGCCAAAAGGCCTCCTTCAGAAGTAGAAAACACACACACACACACACACACACACACACACACACACACACACACACACACACAAAACTCGCACAGATGACTGCTGTCTCTGGACTCAACCCTGAACTTCCAATTCTTTTTAATTTTGTTATATCAGGTGTTTACTATATCAGACTCCCACTCATTTGCACAGGCAAACTCTTAATATACAAATTTCTATATTCCCTTTTGGTTAACATGGTGGAAGTCATATTATTCTATGTATTGTAGGAGCACAAGTATGCATGTTTCTGATGTAGGTGATGATTGGAATGAGCATTGATAATCACATACATACATACATGCCTGTCTCCTATATTTGTGAAATGCGTGCCTGCCATTTTTGTTACAAGTTGTAATATCTAAAAATTTATCTTTCCGTCTGTTACATGTTCTGTCATGAATTTGATCTTGGAATGCAAACTGCTCAATTTTTAGCCAAATTCTCGATTTGCATTTTGTTCCCTCTGTTAAAAAAATTGTAGCTGGTTAATAAAAAGTCTGCTATGGTTCTCACTCCACAGTTTCCCACACTGAGTCCATCACCATGCCTGTAACATTTATTGACAAACATAAAATAATTATATCACAGAACAGTCAATGTTATAATTGCAGTTTTGCCTAGGCATGTGTTACATATGAAATTATATAATTGTGTCTAAGGCCTCTTCAGTGGGAATCTTTGTACACACCTTCTCAGTGTCCACAGAGCTCTATTTTACCACTTTACTAATTGCTGATGGGATTTTCATTGTAGATTTGATACTTTATGGTTTTCACAATTGAGTGTGTTCACCAATGCTGCCCATAGGTATGATCTACATGCATGAAGTGGTGTAAAATGCCTGGACATTTATAAGTTGAGACAAATGCCCAACATTCATAAGTTCCCGGGCATTTATGCATTTTAAAGATTAATTTATAAGAAATTTAAATTGATCTTTATTATTGGAAAATCTGCTTCTGTAGTGGTTGGGTAATGAAGTTGAAAAAGTTGCTTGAAAATTATGGATGAGTTATTAGGGAAATAAATTGGAATGTAAACATGACTTTTTACATCTTAAATGAAGTCAGTTCTCGGGGTAGTACATAATTAAAAGAAAGAAAGAAAACAAAATTAAAGTTTAAAAGTAATTTTTGAAATAAAGTATAGTTTATATTAGGCAGATAACCTATGTATTTTTACTTATGCTATACTACTGTAAAGAAATTAGAGCAAAAAAGTTTATTCATAATGTTTTTAATATGTATGTCTCCAGTGCCGATTCCGAGAATCACCAATTCTATAGGAATTGACTAGTATCAGAATCGAACAGTTCTAGCCTCATGGGCATTGATTCTTTGTTAATAAATCTTTTTTATGTTAGTGTCCTCATTTTACCTTCACAGCAGTGTAGTCATATGAAAGTAGATAAACAAAGCAGAATAGAAAACTACAGTCTATCTCAAATGTCACTCACTGCAGCTGACAATAAAGCATTCTTGTTTTTTCACTGAAAACCATTTAACATTTAAGAATACATTTATTATCAAGAAACGCATGCTGACTGTTTAATACATTCAGCAATAATTTTGTTATCAACAATCATTCTTTAGTAATATTCAGAGATTTGACACGGAGATGATAAGCAGCTGTCATTGACACATGCCCTTCTTTGGTAGAGCAAGTTGGAATGCCAGTTCTTTTATTCATAGTAATAAAGGCAATGAATAACATACATAGGTTTCAGTGTAAACATCTCCTAACTTTTAATATCAGGAAGTATCATTTCATCCCATATTTTAATTGGTATGCTATACACTCCAGCAGTAAAAACTTTAAAAAAGTACTTTTTTTTTATAAGTGCACAGATTTTGGACATTTAAAACTTTGGGCAAATGCCCATTTATAAATGTCCTGCCCACTGGACACTCGCCCAGCCCACATCACTGTCTACATGTATTTTACTTACTTATTACTTAACTTACAAATAGATCTAGTTAAGATGTTTTTACTTTTTTTAAGATCTTAATAAAAGCTTTCAAGTTTTTCCTGTTATACTGCCGAAACCAGTTATGGTTGTACCGGAAAAAGTGATTGACTTGTTATAAAGTTTGTTAATTTTTGATACAGTCACTAATCTTCTTAAATGGAATGTTATTTTTTCCCCAATAGCATTTGAATGTTTACTGTGAAAATATTGTGCTATACCTTGTGTAAGGAGATGCATCTATCAGGATGTATCTGAATCTGACAGCAGGAGGATCACGGCCTTTCAAAATCACCATTTATTTTTATCCTTCTACAATATTGCTGCTAGTATTGGTCGAGATCCCACGACTGTCATATGAATATAGAATATATGGGTTCAGGATGGCCATTCTCAACATCTTGCCGGATCTCAGTGGCTGCATGTGGCTTGTACCCAGTATGGCAGATATATTACTCATTCAGCCATTCAAGATCATACAGACTCGTTACGTACCTTGAGTCAGAAAATGGGTTTGTAGGAGCGCAGTATCAATGCAGACAGTGAGACGATGTCTGGAGGATTATGGACTGGTCAGCATGGCAAGTGTTGTTGTGGTATCCCTTGAAATGGCAACAAGGTACACCAACAGTGGTGTTTCCATTGCCATCATGATGGGTGTACCCATGCGTGGAGCTGTCAGGAGAATGAATGTTGCTGATTGCATTTGTCATCGCCGTGAGGACCGAGCATGTATGCAATTGTATGGGGCGCCATGGGTACACAACAGGATTATCTCTGGTTTGGGTAGCCTATAATTTGGACAACAGCCATTATATTTCTGACATGTTAAGATCAGTGCCTGTGCCTTATCTTTGAGTTCTCTGTTGTGTTACCTTTCAACAACATAATGCAAGACTGTATGTTATCCGTGCTTTCCTGACCTACCAGGATATGGAGGATATTTGATTATTGCCCTGGCCAGCATATTCTCCAGGCCTCTCACTCATTGAAAACACGTAATAACAGGTTGCTGAGAGATGGGTATTCCACCACTTCCAGCCACTATGTTTGACCAAGAGTTGAAAAAGCGTGGATTGAAGTACCCGTATCTGTTATCAGAGGTCAGTTTGCACAATGCCCAGCTAGGCTAGAGCCATTGTTGCACAGGAGGTAGCAGCTATTGTTTACTATATTTTGTACCCTGTATTCCCACAACTCACCCAAAAATTTAATCCTGAATTCTTCTTGCTATGCTGAACAGTTTATATACTACAAGTAAAATTTCATTATTTCTATTCTTCCTGATGTCATTTTTATAGCGAGAAGTATGTTTTATAAGACTTTGCATCAGCACACCCAGAAGGATTTTAATGGTATACACTTCACTGACAAATCCTTGTCACATTGTGGAGTGGCTGCCACTTTTCACATGCACCATTCAGAGTATTTTTTTAACTATGATTATCAACTTTCCAATTTATTTCTGGGGCTAGTGTACAATAGATTTGGAAAGTCACTCACTTTTTTAGTGTGGATATAGTGACAGCAGTAGACTGAGAGACAGTTGGGGGGGGGGGGGAGGAGGAGGATATTAGTTTCAAACCCAGCATTCTCGATGATTTTGTCACAGATGCAAAAAAAAAAAAGACACCTAGTACGTACTTCCCATCAGTTTTGAGAGTATTCATCTGTTTGTCACAATTGTTTGGATCAGTGAGAATGCATATTATGATCTATTTTTGAAGTAAACTCTGGTTGTATACTGTGACATGCAGTTAAGATATGGAGACTGCTGACTTTGAAACAATACTCGGAAATTGTTGACTGTGACAGACTGTGACAGAACGAGATAGGGAGACTGCTAATTTTGATATAATGAGAAATGAAAAAAATTCTGTTTTAATCCAGGATATTATTTTATGAGTCTGATTTATATTGTTGAAAATAGTGCAAACACTTTCACAGTTCACATAAATACTGAGTTATTCAAGTAACTAATTTAAAAATCTTTATTTTACCCTGTTTCTCCTCTCCCCCTTTAAATGTGCCAAGCTATGTCTTCTTCCACTACATGTTCAAGCACTGGATCATTATTGTAGATAGAAACTGCAGGTGATGATAGTTCTGTTTTTGACAACACCTCTTTGTGGTACTGTAAGTCTTCATGCTGTCTCCGTTGCTCTCCAAATTGTCTTCTTACTAAGTTTGAATGTCTTTCAGTTTTACTGATTCCACTTTGTGGTAAGTACCTAGTGGTACATATGATCCCTGTGTCAATATTGGCAACAGACCCCTTTCTGCACATAATGTATTTTCAACAATCTAAGTTACTCTTGTAGAACTGTCAGGGTATATACAACCTGGAACAACTGGGACATCTGGGAAAAATGCGGGAGTTTTTTCATCTGGGAAAAACCAGGGAATTTTTAATAATTCCAGGAATTTTTCATTGTTTTAGTTTTCAGTTAAATTTGTGTAATTTTGACTGGTAAGAACAAATACTCTAACAAAAGGATATTACTGTATCCCACTACTACAGAACAATACTGCAGCCAACAAATTGCCCCTGATAAGTGTGACATCACAACTGTTTACATTAGATTCATTGAGTTTTCTGGCTACAGAAGTGTGGCTGTTAGCTGAATAAGCAGTAGCAGCAAGCAGCCAAATGCTACCTGGAAAAATTTTACTGACGTGCCCAAGCTCCCAGATTCACACATGCACAACAGGCCCAAATCTAGGGGTTAGTGGGGGTGGGGGTGGAGGGGGGGAGGGGCAAAACGGGATATCTGCCCCTTGTGGCAATTTTGGGGGAGTGGGGGCCAAATTCAAATTCTTGAGAGAAAAACGTTGTTGGTCTATCGATTATTCAAATGATTTTGAAATGCATCCCTGCTGCTTTTTGAACATTTTGAACACATTCTAAGTTGATTTCTGCTTGAATCGTAAGTTGATTTTTGAATGTGTGCAGCATAGTGTATGTGATGTCTCTGCCAGGGGAATTGCCATTGCATCTATAAATAAACTTTCCTGGAGACAAAAGGGGACAGGGCTATACGAGCTGAGCAGAATAAAGCCGAATGGGTGAATGCCAATTGCTGTTTGTTTATTTGGTTGGCAGTTTGCAAATGATCAGCTTTGTTATAATTACTAGTGAAATCCATAGGTTCAGAGTACCAGAATGGAAATAAACAACCAACAAAAAACAACAGGTAAGAAAGATTACATATTATCTTCTCAGTGTGTTCAAGAAAATGAAATTTTGACAAATTTTTGGCCAGACTGCTACACTAGTAAGGGCCAGTTGCACTGTCCCCATCTAACAGCCGGTTAAGTTCTATTCTAGGAGCAGCATGGAAAACCCATTGTACAAACACGTAATAACGCCTAACTGGAGAATAAACGTGTGATAACTAAACCAGTGACTGTGGTAGGTTTAGTGAAGTCAACCGGAGAATATATTTTGACACTGACAGGAATGGTTACAGAATTAGTGATGACAATATTGTCTGTTAGAAATGTGAAACTATTTCCTAACACAAAGATTTTTACTTCTAATAGGCCTAATAGACATCTGATATTGGTACTTCGTGAATTATATTGTCACGTAGAACAAGGTGTAGTTAGATTAATGATGAACACTCACTTCACTTAACGAAGGTTTATTCAGCACTTGCACATACAAGAGCGTGGAGCGAACTGCCTCTGGCCAGAACACGCACGGTATATATACAGTAGCAGAACCTTCCAGTACACTGATTCTTGACATTTGTGGATACTTCTTGAATGTACTCAAACTGAATATAGAAATTAAAATTTTACAGTTCAGGTGAGTTTTGAACTCACAACCCTCCATGCAACAGTCTAGTATCATTACCACTACACTACAGTGACTGTGCTACTCAGCTTCTTCTGCAACATTGCTCCCTCCTTAGGAAAACAGTGTCTTGGTGTTACGTCCTCCTAGTCCACGAACAAGTCATTGGTCCTGCACACTCCGATTCTCGATGACTGATGTTCGCCCTGGCGGTGATCTCCTTAGAGCTTCCCTTGCCACTATGCTTTTTGTCACCTTTCCGCTTGTTGCCTATCGCTGGAGCTTTGAATTTACCCTGGATTGCAGGATCCTTATAGGGCTTCTTTCAAAGGACGTGGACCGTATCTCTGATCTTTCATTGTCTTGTGTTGGGGTCAAAATCTTCAACTTCATAAGTAAAATCAGACAACTGTCTTACAACCTTATAAGGTCCAACATAGTGCCTGAGGAGCTTTTCACAGAGACCAACCTTTCCAACAGGAGGAAGATCCAGCCGAGGTCACCAGGCTGGTGAACAAGAGGGCAGTGGCTCGTGTAATACCTTCGGTCATAATTTTCTTGAGCCAGCAGCGTGCGGAGTTGAGCTAACTGCTGAGCTTCCTCAGCTCTGGTTTACACCTGGCCGTATGTAGTCATTGTCTGTGTCAGCAGGATGTAACAGAAACACAGTGTCCATCGTCGTCGTTGCCTCACGCCCGTGCACCAGGAAAAATGGCGTAAACCCTGTGGTGTCTTGTTTGGCGGTGTTGTAGGAAAATGTCACGAAAGGTAGCACCTCATCCCAGTTGCTTTGCTCAACATTGATGAACATTGATAGCATGTTGGCCAAGGTCTTATTAAGGCGTTCAGTAAGCCCGTTAGTTTGCGGATGGTAGGCAGTCGTCATGTGATAGTAATGTTGCACCGAAGGTTTATTTCTGTCACAAGATTTGGTTGAAAAACTTTCCCCTCAATCCATAATTAACAACGTTGGGGCACTGTGTTTAAATACAATGTCTTCTACGATGAATTTGGCTACCTTGAATGCTTCGGCTGGTTTCATGGCTTTTGTAATGGAATAGCGTGTCAGGTAATCAGTGCAAGCAATCCATCTATTGCCACTAGCAGATGTTGGAAATCGTCTGAGGAAGTCAATCCCAACATGCTGGAAAGGTGTTTTGGCTGAAGTAATTGGTATGAGTCTGCCAGGTGGCTTCTGAGGAATTGCCTTTCTCCTCTGGCACTCTCGACAGTGCGACACAGTGACAAACACTGCTAAATAAACCTGGCCAGAAAAATCTCTTGGGGATCCTATTGTATGTCTTAATAAATCCTCAATATCCGACCTCAGGTGTGTCGTAGAATTCCTGTAGATCATCTAAGCGCATGCATTTAGGAATCACTGGTAGCCACGTCGTTCCAAACGGATCAAAGTTTTTCTTGCAAAGTAATCCATTAACTACCTTAAATTGTCCTTTCACATCCTCCGACTGATTTAAGGCAAGCATAATTCGAGATATCTTGGTATCCTCCTCCTGCTCAGCAGAGAGATCATGGAGTGCAGTGGGACAGTCACTATCTTCATCATCCAGGAAGATGCGCATCCGAGTGTGTGGAGACTGTGCACTGGATAAAGTGATCATTCCTGCAGTAAGCGCTAGAAAGGTAACTGTCATGTGTTATTCCATGCATCAACCCAAGGATCTTGTAGTGGAATGCAAGAGAAGCATACAACTGAAGAATAACTTGGTCATCCCAGCCTCTGTCATCTCATTTAAGAATGGATTCGGTGAACTGTAGATAGTTAACTGTCACCGAGAACCGCAGATCCTTCCAAGATGCATGTGCATAGCAAATGCAGAGCAATTAATTGCAGAACAGTTAAGCCTCATAGGGAACTACCACGCCAAGTCTGTGGGTGAAATTAGCGCTACCATTACGAGACAAGATCTTCTAGCTCGACTATCACCAGATCTCACTAAGGAACAACAGAAGAAGCTACTTGCCATTCTTAAAGAGTTCTCTGAATACTTCAATCCACAGGTGAAGAGCAAATTAGACAAATCAATGGTGAAGCACTGGATTAGCACTGGAGACCATCAACCAATAAGCCAGAGAGCTTACTGTGTGTCAGCAATGGAATGTCGTATAATTCGCGACAAGGTAGAGAAAATGATGAAGAATGACATCATTCAGCTTTCGCAGAGCCTATGGTCGTCACCAGTGGTTCTAGTCAGGAAGAAGGATGGCATTTGGTGCTTTTGTGTTGATTACAGGAAGCTTAATAAGGTAACTAAAAAGGACATTTACCCCCTTCCACGAATTGATGATACACTAGATTGTCTAAAGGGGGCTCAGTTTTTCTCAACCATGGACATGTACTCGGGATACTGGCAAATCGAAGTAGATGAGGCTGATCATGAGAAAACTGCATTCATCACCCCTGAGGGCCTGTATGAGTTTTAGGCAATGCCATTTTGTTTGTGTAATGCACCAGCATCTTTGAATGGATGGTGGATAATCTTGTAAGTCACCTGAAGTGGATGATATGTCTTCGTTATTTAGATGACATTATAGTGTTCTCAGAGGCATTTGATGAACACATAAAAAGACTGAGGGCCATTCTTAGGTGTCTCCAATAAGGCGGACTGAAACTTAATCCAAGAAAGTG
The DNA here is from genome assembly GCF_023898315.1 of Schistocerca nitens. Lineage (NCBI taxonomy): Eukaryota > Metazoa > Arthropoda > Insecta > Orthoptera > Acrididae > Schistocerca > Schistocerca nitens. The sequence goes on along the minus strand of NC_064614.1, from coordinate 602,218,729 downwards.
TCTCTTTGGTGCAAAAGAAATCAAAGTACTCGGGCACCTTGTGTCAAATGAAGGTTTGCCGTCAGACCCAGAAAAGCTGAGATCTATAACGGAATTTCCTATTCCTAAAAGTATTAGAGATGTGAGAAGCATCCTTGGATTATGTTTTTATTACCGTCGTTTTATCAAAGACTTTTGTATCAAAGCAAGGCCACTCCAAGAGTTGTTAAAAGCCAATGCTAAATTTATCTAGGGTGGTGCTCAACAAGATTCTTTTGATGTGCTCCGCAAAGCTCTGACAACTGACCCTGTACTTGGTCTGTATGATGAGAGAGCACCTACAGAACTACACACATATGCCACTGGGTATGGGATCGGTGCTATTCTGGTACAAATTTTGGATGGAAAAGAGATGGTTCTAGCCTATGCTTCTAGAACACTTACAAAAACCAAGAGAAACTATTCAACTACAGAAAGAGAATGTATTGCTGTGATCTGGGCCATGTGCGGAGTTTGACAGTATCTCTATGGAAGGCCATTTACAGTTGTTACAGACCATAATTCACTTTGTTGATTGACAGGTCTCAAGATCCAACAGGATGACTCGCCAGGTGGGCAATACGTCTTCAAGAGTCTAGCATAATCTTTGAGCAACCACAATCTATAATTGCCTGAGAAGCTTTCAAAAAGTCCCATCCGAGAATGACGTCATGTCTACACTCTTGTAAGACAATGAATTCTAAGGGCTGTGTAAGGCCACTGATATCCACAAAAATGACGCATCTTCCCGTAGGTTTTATATATTTCCCATTAGCCACCTTCAGCAGAGATGTTTTGTTGTCGACGAATTCGGTTTTCTGCAAGTGGCAACGGTAGTTCCCCGAAATGACTGAATATGATGCTCCAGAGTCCACAAGAGCTTGGGCTGGTTGGCCATCCATGAGGATATTGACGTAGTTTCCTATCATATTTGTAGTGATCAATGCTGGAGGATTTTTCTCTTCAGCAGTGTCATCTCCAAGGAAGGTCGCACCCTTTAGTTTTCCCGGTTGCAGCAGCTAGGTGATCGGTTGGAGCTTCTAAACGGCGATGGAGATCTTGATCAGCATGTTGGGGAGCATCCTCTCCAGTGGCTAGCTTGTGGCAATGGTGACCTACGTCATCCTGCACCCACAGCTTCTTGTTCATCTTCGTCATCCCAGAGTTGGCGTCGACTACGATTGGTCTGCTGTCTTCTGGCGCATGCATCATCAAATATCTGCCGCCTTTCTCAACAATAGCGCACCACATGTCCCGGTCGTCCGCAGTGGAAACAGCTGGTTGGTTATCCTGGGTCCTCCAGACATCAGTCTTCCTTGGTGCCCAAACAGGTTCCTCAAGTGGCATCGTAGGAACGTAACTTTGCCTGCATCTCAACTATTTCACCATTTTAAATGGAAATGAAGGACGAGAGATTGGGTTCAGTATTTGTTCCACTCCCTCCCTTATAACCTCTTGAAACGTCTTGGTTTTTTGCTCGCCATGCAATCCAAGTGCCTTCTGAACTTCCTCTCTCACTATCTGACGAAGAAGACTTGTGAAATCAGTTTCTTCCTTTATCACAGACATTGATACAATGTTTGGAAGCCATTCAAACTTCTTGTGTGTAATTCTTTTTTGATGCATTGTCTCGATATACTGGCACCATTTTATGAAGTCGACTGCTCTCAAAACCTCCTTCAGGAGTAGGGCTGATACATGTCCTCAGCAACACCCTTCATGAGATGTGCAACCTTATCTTCTTCCTTCATTCTAGGATCCACTATTTTACACAGCTCCAAGGCGTCTTGAATGTAGGATGCTGTAGTTTCTCCTGGACTCTGTGCCCTGCACTTTAATTTATCTTCAGCCTTGCACTTCTGTCATTGTGTGTCATCTGGAATACTTCCCAGCTTGTGAACTTCCCCCTCATTGTTCTCATACCGTTGCTTGGCAGTGCCCATCAAGTAGAAAAATACATTAGCCAAACACACGATGTCATCCCATCTGCTAAATTTGGCTATTCGTTCATATAGCTTCAGCCACTTGTTTGGATCTTGGCCATTGTCATCAGAGAACCCGAAAGGATGTCTCGTGTGGTGGCACACAGTTGCTGTCATCGTAACGTCCTCTTCTTCTTCTGTCTCCGATAGATTGCGATTTGTTGACTATGGCTCGAACTTGGGTTTCTCCCCATGTAAACGGCGGCTCTGTCATGGCCTGATGGGAGCCACTGTGTCATTGATAATGTGCGCTATCTCAAGTCCCAATACCAAGCGCCTCTACCAGACTAATGTCACCTAGTCACGTAGAAGAAGATGTAATTAGATGAGTGACGAACACTAACTTACCTTCACGAAGGTTTATTCAGCACTTTCACATACAAGAGCGCGGAGCGAACTGCCACCAGTCAGAACACATATGGTATATATACAGTTACAGAACATTGCAGTACAATGATTCTTGACATTTGTGGATACTTCTTGAATGTACACGAACCGAATATAGAAATTAAAATTTTACAGTTCAGGTGAGTTTTTGACTCATACTATTTGTATGAACATCTTTTTCAGTATTAGAAAATGACATTTCGTTTTTTCATGTAGCAAAACGTATGACGAACTTTAATGAGGTAATAGATTCTTTTGCAGAAAGGAAAGCACACCATGTAAAACTGTAGCAAGATGAGAGAGAAGACAATGCTAGGACTTAAGGATTGAAGAAATGTCTACTGTCTTCCTCGTATCTTGTTGTTACTGGTTTTATGTATCCTATATTTCATTTTATGTCACACAAAACAGCAAGTTATTAACTAATTGGCAATAAAGAGTCAGATTTTTTTGAAGAGTTCTTATTCTCCCAGTTACAAGTGATCCCATCCTGTATTAATTGTGAGTTTTTTAAGAGGAGCAGGCTGTCAAACCGGCCAACTGGGAGCAAGAGGGGCACCACAGGACACTTTAATTTCCACTGTCCTGAATATAGCTTGATGGCAGAGCGAAATACAGTGATGTGTGGTAGAAGAATTCTGTGTGAAGAGGCATGGCACTGCACCCTGGCACACTGGAGACCAAATCATGTGCCTTACATTTGCTTGAACACATGTTTTATGTATCAGACTCTTCAGAGAGATTTGCAGTACAAAATGAATATATTTTTGAAAAATAGACTCCACGTGACCCGTGCTCCCATTTACTGATTTTGCTGGTTCCTCTTTATTTACAGTTCGCACGTCAAATGAAAACAAAATGGGTTTCTGTGGCCAGGCGCTATCAAGCAAATTAAAACACAATCACATAATTATGGAAGGCTAACATATGTTACTAGTTTCGGATTTTGTTTTATTTCCACCTTTCTGACAGTCGAGCATTAGTCACCTTGCAGAAAATTGGGAGCTATTTTTGTCGGTTTGCTAAATGAAGTATTTGATTCCACTCTATTGACTAGTTTCAACTGTTCACTGCATTTTGAGTGCACATTTTCATCTTCTAGCACGTGTGCCATTTCGCCATAATAAATAACCAAACATGAGATAATACGGTATTGGTACTTCAAGAAAATTTACATCCGAGTCTGCATGTAAAAGTGTCCACTGTAAACCAAGTTGTGCATTTTAGTATGGTTCACGAAATTCCGGTTCTCTTGAAGTATTCTCTGATGTCTTTTTTTCTTTTGTGACATAATGTAAGCTCTTTTAATGTTTTACACATTTGAATATACAAGCATCCTGCATCATCATAGCTGTGCAAGCACGGTGTCACCTGACAACTGCTGAAACGAACCTATTTCTAACAGGTCACAGGAAAATATTGCAAATGGTGGTTTGAAAAGCATTACTTTCAAAGTAAATTTCCTTTTACTTAAGATGAACTGTGTATGAGAATGGACGCTGAATTTCTTAAATCACAGAGCTTTTGACTCTTGTTTGAAAATCAACTCTTTGAGGACGACTATTTCGAAGAATTTCGAGCCCAGAAGATCAGACATTTGTGTTGTTAATAAAAATTTTACTGACACATTTGTATGATGTATTTTAAGGTGTAAAGCACTCAAAAAAGAACAACATTATATGTGAAACTTAGCTTCTTTTGCAGCTTATTAATCTTCGAGACCAATATAATATGTGAAAGCTTTGCTTTTCTTGTAGTAACACTATGTGTATTAATTTAAACCATTACCTTTTTCTGGTTGTGTGTTTGCACTACTTAACAGTGATGTTGCTATTGGCTGACTATCTCATGTGTCCTATACTCTGAATATCCGCTGTCATCGGCTGGCGAGATCACATGACATGAGCTATGACTTGCTTACAAAAGCACATTACAATCTTGATTGCAATGTTTTGGAAAGTAGCAGGTGGTGTTTGGTGGAATTCAAATTTATACTTTCGTAATACGAAAACATCCAGTGTACATGTTGCTGCATGACACAGGTCTTTGCAGAACATGTTGTTTTCCTCTGAGGTCCCTTTTCTAAAGTGCTAGGAAATTCTAAATCGGTGTGTAAAACTGTAACCATTCAAAGGATCGATATGTTTCACAGTATATGACGGTAGTATCTGTTCGCGAAAGAACACATACCGTGGATGACCATGCAGCTTTGCTAGAAATGAAATGATAATTAAATGGACACCCTAGCTGCAAACAGGCGTTGATGTACTTCATTGGGGACATGTTGAAAATGTGTGCCCCGACCGGGACTCGAACCCGGGATCTCCTGCTTACATGGCAGACGCTCTATCCATCTGAGCCACCGAGGGCACAGAGGATAGTGCGTCTGCAGGGACTTATCCCTTGCACGCTCCCCGTGAGACCCACATTCCCAGCATGTCCACACCACTACATTCGTAGTGCGCCTAATAGATGTTTGCCCATCATACTCGTTACTCGTGGCAGATTAATCTACCAAGTCCCGTAAGAGTTCGGGCATAGCGTGTGCGTTCACACAAGAAGGTCAATGGCCGGGAAGCCATATTTTTAACTATATATGACGGTAGTATCTGTTCGCGAAAGAACACATACCGTGGATGACCATGCAGCTTTGCTAGAAATGAAATGATAATTAAATGGACACCCTAGCTGCAAACAGGCGTTGATGTACTTCATTGGGGACATGTTGAAAATGTGTGCCCCGACCGGGACTCGAACCCGGGATCTCCTGCTTACATGGCAGACGCTCTATCCATCTGAGCCACCGAGGGCACAGAGGATAGTGCGTCTGCAGGGACTTATCCCTTGCACGCTCCCCGTGAGACCCACATTCCCAGCATGTCCACACCACTACATTCGTAGTGCGCCTAATAGATGTTTGCCCATCATACTCGTTACTCGTGGCAGATTAATCTACCAAGTCCCGTAAGAGTTCGGGCATAGCGTGTGCGTTCACACAAGAAGGTCAATGGCCGGGAAGCCATATTTTTAACTATATATGACGGTAGTATCTGTTCGCGAAAGAACACATACCATGGATGACCATGCAGCTTTGCTAGAAATGAAATGATAATTAAATGGACACCCTAGCTGCAAACAGGCGTTGATGTACTTCATTGGGGACATGTTGAAAATGTGTGCCCCGACCGGGACTCGAACCCGGGATCTCCTGCTTACATGGCAGACGCTCTATCCATCTGAGCCACCGAGGGCACAGAGGATAGTGCGTCTGCAGGGACTTATCCCTTGCACGCTCCCCGTGAGACCCACATTCCCAGCATGTCCACACCACTACATTCGTAGTGCGCCTAATAGATGTTTGCCCATCATACTCGTTACTCGTGGCAGATTAATCTACCAAGTCCCGTAAGAGTTCGGGCATAGCGTGTGCGTTCACACAAGAAGGTCAATGGCCGGGAAGCCATATTTTTAACTATATATGACGGTAGTATCTGTTCGCGAAAGAACACATACCGTGGATGACCATGCAGCTTTGCTAGAAATGAAATGATAATTAAATGGACACCCTAGCTGCAAACAGGCGTTGATGTACTTCATTGGGGACATGTTGAAAATGTGTGCCCCGACCGGGACTCGAACCCGGGATCTCCTGCTTACATGGCAGACGCTCTATCCATCTGAGCCACCGAGGGCACAGAGGATAGTGCGTCTGCAGGGACTTATCCCTTGCACGCTCCCCGTGAGACCCACATTCCCAGCATGTCCACACCACTACATTCGTAGTGCGCCTAATAGATGTTTGCCCATCATACTCGTTACTCGTGGCAGATTAATCTACCAAGTCCCGTAAGAGTTCGGGCATAGCGTGTGCGTTCACACAAGAAGGTCAATGGCCGGGAAGCCATATTTTTAACTATATATGACGGTAGTATCTGTTCGCGAAAGAACACATACCGTGGATGACCATGCAGCTTTGCTAGAAATGAAATGATAATTAAATGGACACCCTAGCTGCAAACAGGCGTTGATGTACTTCATTGGGGACATGTTGAAAATGTGTGCCCCGACCGGGACTCGAACCCGGGATCTCCTGCTAGGGTGTCCATTTAATTATCATTTCATTTCTAGCAAAGCTGCATGGTCATCCACGGTATGTGTTCTTTCGCGAACAGATACTACCGTCATATATAGTTAAAAATATGGCTTCCCGGCCATTGACCTTCTTGTGTGAACGCACACGCTATGCCCGAACTCTTACGGGACTTGGTAGATTAATCTGCCACGAGTAATGAGTATGATGGGCAAACATCTATTAGGCGCACTACGAATGTAGTGGTGTGGACATGCTGGGAATGTGGGTCTCACGGGGAGCGTGCAAGGGATAAGTCCCTGCAGACGCACTATCCTCTGTGCCCTCGGTGGCTCAGATGGATAGAGCGTCTGCCATGTAAGCAGGAGATCCCGGGTTCGAGTCCCGGTCGGGGCACACATTTTCAACATGTCCCCAATGAAGTACATCAACGCCTGTTTGCAGCTAGGGTGTCCATTTAATTATCATTTCATTTCTAGCAAAGCTGCATGGTCATCCACGGTATGTGTTCTTTCGCGAACAGATACTACCGTCATATATAGTTAAAAATATGGCTTCCCGGCCATTGACCTTCTTGTGTGAACGCACACGCTATGCCCGAACTCTTACGGGACTTGGTAGATTAATCTGCCACGAGTAACGAGTATGATGGGCAAACATCTATTAGGCGCACTACGAATGTAGTGGTGTGGACATGCTGGGAATGTGGGTCTCACGGGGAGCGTGCAAGGGATAAGTCCCTGCAGACGCACTATCCTCTGTGCCCTCGGTGGCTCAGATGGATAGAGCGTCTGCCATGTAAGCAGGAGATCCCGGGTTCGAGTCCCGGTCGGGGCACACATTTTCAACATGTCCCCAATGAAGTACATCAACGCCTGTTTGCAGCTAGGGTGTCCATTTAATTATCATTTCATTTCTAGCAAAGCTGCATGGTCATCCACGGTATGTGTTCTTTCGCGAACAGATACTACCGTCATATATAGTTAAAAATATGGCTTCCCGGCCATTGACCTTCTTGTGTGAACGCACACGCTATGCCCGAACTCTTACGGGACTTGGTAGATTAATCTGCCACGAGTAACGAGTATGATGGGCAAACATCTATTAGGCGCACTACGAATGTAGTGGTGTGGACATGCTGGGAATGTGGGTCTCACGGGGAGCGTGCAAGGGATAAGTCCCTGCAGACGCACTATCCTCTGTGCCCTCGGTGGCTCAGATGGATAGAGCGTCTGCCATGTAAGCAGGAGATCCCGGGTTCGAGTCCCGGTCGGGGCACACATTTTCAACATGTCCCCAATGAAGTACATCAACGCCTGTTTGCAGCTAGGGTGTCCATTTAATTATCATTTCATGTTTCACAGTTCCAAAGAAAAGTATACTGTCACTTAACATGGAAAAAGTGTATTTTCACCTGGGAGAAAGTGTATTTTTAACCAGGAAATCCAGGAAAAACCCGGGATTTTTTTACCCTTGCCTGTGTGAACAGCCTGACTGTTCACCTCAAACTAATATATCTAAGTCACTTTGGAACTATGTTTTGAAGCGGATATCTGAAAATGCCAGGATCCTGTTTGCTTGAGATAAGTATCAGCCTCTTTATGCCAGTCTAACATTTGGTATTGCTCTGCTGCTTTAAACAAGATTATTTCTACATATTCCTTAGAATTGGATATCACTTCATGCTGTGTGAATACCTTTTCTAAATTTCCAAATGCCTTGTAGGGAGGAATGGAGTATTGTTACGTAACATAAAACTTGAGTTGTACAGATATATTATGGAGCTTTCAGCAACTGCTTCATGTGGCAGGGACAAAGAATCCAGTGAAATTTTTTAAAGTGCTTTATCTGAAAACTACCTTGAGCAGTTAAACAGAGAACCGACTCGTGGCGATAACATATTAGACCTTCTGGTGACAAACAGACCTGAACTATTTGAAACAGTTAACGCAGAACAGGGAATCAGCGATCATAAAGTGGTTACTGCATTAATGATTTCAGCCGTAAATAGAGATATTAAAAAAGGTAGGAAGATTCTTCTGTTTAGCAAAAGTGACAAAAATCAGATTACAGAGTACCTGACGGCTCAGCACAAAAGTTTTGTCTCAAGTACAGATAGTGTTGAGGATCAGTGGACAAAGTTCAAAACCATCCTACAATATGCGTTAGATGAGTATGTGCCAAGCAAGATCATAAGAGATGGAAAAGAGCCACCGTGGTACAACAACCAAGTTAGGAAACTGCTGTGGAAGCAAAGGGAACTTCACAGCAAACATAAACATAGCCAAAGCCTTGCAGACAAACAAAAATTACGCGAAGCGAAATGTAGTGTGAGGAGGGCTATGCGAGAGGCATTCAATGAATTCAAAAGTAAAGTTCTATGTACTGACTTGGCAGAAAATCCTAAGAAATTTTGGTCTTATGTCAAAGCGGTAGGTGGATCAAAACAAAATGTCCAGACACTCTGTGACCAGAATGGTACTGAGACAGAGGATGACAGACTAAAGGCCGAAATACTAAATGTCTTTTTCCAAAGCTATTTCACAGAGGAAGACTGCACTGTAGTTCCTTCTCTAGATTGTCACACAGAAGACAAAATGGTAGATATCGAAATAGATGGCAGAGGGATAGAGAAACAATTAAAATCGCTCAAAAGAGGAAAGGCAGCTGGACCTGACGGGATACCAGTTCGATTTTACACAGAGCACACGAAGGAACTTGCCCCCCTTCTTGCAGCGGTGTACCATAGGTCTCTAGAAGAGCGTAGCATACCAAATGATTGGAAAAAGGCACAGGTCATCCCCGTTTTCAAGAAGGGACATAGAACAGATGTGCAGAACTATAGACCTATATCTTTAACGTCGATCAGTTGTAGAATTTTGGAACACGTATTATGTTCGAGTATAATGACTTTTCTGGAGACTAGAAATCTACTCTGTAGGAATCAGCATGGGTTTCGAAAAATATGGTTGTGCGAAACCCAGCTCGCGCTATTCGTCCACGAGACTCAGAGAGCCATAGACATGGGTTCACAGGTAGACGCCGTGTTTCTTGACTTCCGCAAGGTGTTCGATACAGTTCCCCACAGTCGTTTAATGGACAAAGTAAGAGCATATGGACTATCAGACCAGTTGTGTGATTGGATTGAAGAGTTCCTAGATAACAGAACGCAGCATGTCATTCTCAATGGAGAGAAGTCTTCCGAAGTAAGAGTGATTTCAGGTGTGCTGCAGGGGAGTGTCATAGGACCGTTGCTATTCACAATATATGTAAATGACCTTGTGGATGACATTGGAAGTTCACTGAGGCTTTTTGCAGATGATGCTGTGGTGTATCGAGAGGTTGTAACAATGGAAAATTGTACTGAAATGCAGGAGGATCTGCAGCGAATTAACACATGGTCCAGGGAATGGCAATTGAATCTCAATGTAGACAAGTGTAATGTGCTGCGAATACATAGAAAGATAGATACCTTATCATTTAGCTACAAAATAGCAGGTCAGCAACTGGAAGCAGTTAATTCCATAAATTTTCTGGGAGTAGTCATTAGGAGTGATTTAAAATGGAATGGTCATATAAAGTTGATCGTCGGTAAAGCAGATGCCAGACTGAGATTCATTGGAAGAATCCTAAGGAAATGCAATCCGAAAACAAAGGAAGTAGGTTACAGTACACTTGTTCGCCCACTGCTTGAATACTGCTCAGCAGTGTGGGATCCGTACCAGATAGGGTTGATAGAAGAGACAGAGAAGATCCAACGGAGAGCAGCGCGCTTTGTTACAGGATCATTTAGTAATCGCCAAAGCATTACGGAGATGATAGATAAACTCCAGTGGAAGACTCTGCAGGAGAGACGCTCAGTAGCTCGGTACGGGCTTTTGTTAAAGTTTCGAGAACATACCTTCACCGAAGAGTCAAGCAGTATATTGCTCCCTCCTACATATATCTCGCGAAGAGACCATGAGGATAAAATCAGAGAGATTAGAGCCCACACAGAAGCATACTGACAATCCTTCTTTCCACGAACAATACGAGACTGGAATAGAAGGGAGAACCGATAGAGATACTCAGGGTACCCTCTGCCACACACCATCAGGTGGCTTGCGGAGTATGGATGTAGATGTAGATGTAGATGTAGATGTAGATGTAGAAGAATTCTATTTTTGTTTTGCCCAGAATATCCGTCTTATACTAATGTGACTTTTCTGAACTGGGACATATTTGTGTTTTGTAAACAACGATAAAGATCAGATGAGACCTGATTAGCTCCTTTGGGAAACTGACCTTCAATCCAAGTGTAACTGAAACAGTTTGCTAGATGCCAGAGGAGCTTAATTAATAAATTAATTAATTAAAAAAATAAAAGAAAGAAAGAAAGAGAGCTCTACCCGAATAGGCCACGAATAACCAATGATACCGACCAGCCGCCATGTCATTCTCATCCCACAGGTGTCACTGGATGCAGATATGGAGGGGCATGTTACCAGGACACTGCTCTCCCAGCCATATGTCAGTTTCCGAGACCGGAGCCACTACTTCTCAATCAAGTAACTCCTCAGTTTGCCTCACAAGGGCTAAGTGCACCTCGCTTGCCAACCACTTCAGTGATCTGACGGGAAACGGTGTTATCGCAGAAGCAAGGCCGTTGGCCGTGATGTCCTTGTAACTACTGTAAAATTATACAGGTATAGTTGCCTACTGCAATAAACCTACTGATATGGCACTTTAGGTAGCACCGAATTTTTCTATGTGTCAAAAGGAAATATCAGTAAATTTTCATCAGGGCAATGCAATGTTCCATAAAATGTTTCAGCTCTTAATGTATGAGCTCGTCTAATAACCATTACATCATTTTTCTATTTAGATCAGTCGCCAGAACCCACATTAAATTGTATTGAAAATAGGGTCCTAAAATGTGACTTCTTTGTGATTAGAAAGTTTGTGAGTTGAGCATTGTACATTTTCCAGATTTTAATAATATTAAGAGTGGGTGGCAGGTACCACAGCACAAGAGTAGAAAGGAATCGAATAAGAACAGTCTTGTGCTCCATGAACTTCATCTTCTTTCTAGCTCCACCACTTCTTTCTCCAGGGTAAAGCCCTGTAACACCAATTTGCTTGACAAATTACTCCTCCTGTGGTCAGTGTATTTTAAGTTCTTTCGGACACGTATGAAAGAACAGATACCATCAGTGACCATGCAGCTCGATTTGATAATGAAATTACAATGAAATCACTACGCTTATCTGCATACAGGCGTCAATATACGTCAATGGGGACAGTCGAAAATGTTGCCCTGACCGGGAAGTATGTTAAGAAATGTTTTCTGGCCCATTGGCAGGGATTTGGCTCCTTTGCATTTAATCAAGTATTTGGTTTAATATGTGTTACACTGATGCCTTTCATTTTTTGGCCTTCTGCTTGCAACTGAAATGACAACAATATTTCTTAATATCTTCATCTTTGTCAGTTTTATTGTTGGAAGCATAAAACATCCTGTAGAATGTCATTTTTTGGACATCCTGAGCTTGGCACACTGCAGAGCTTGATATTGTGTTTGCACCCTTGAATGTTCTGGTAGATGCATTGGCACATACCTGGGAAAGAATAAGGTGTAAGACTGAAGACATGGGTTTATGTCAGTGTGTGTGAGGTAATAAGATCATAAAATTTTACTGTAGCTGTCTCTGTTGTTTCACAACATTTTTTTGCATTTGTCCATTTGCCTTACCTGTTTTTTGTCTTCTGTTGGTGAAAGTGAAGAAACTGTTGAAGTAAAAGTTTCAGTGCTGACCATTTTACACGTAAAAATTAAACTTTACTTACTTACTCATATTATTGGAACTAAAATTTTTGAAACACTACCTTAACTCATTACAATGAGAAAGTAGTGCAGCTGGATGGCCATCATTATTCAGCCATGATTGGTCAGTTTGAAGATTGCAGGTTTGATGCAATGAAAGAGTGGAGAGTGCAAGATTTTGTAATGACAACCTTTTTTATTAACAGAAACAACATAGAGTGTAACTTGTTTGAAGGGAAGTGATATGTTAGATTTTTAGGATTCAATGTCACAGTTAACCCAGTACCAGTCACACAATTTACAATAAAAGTGGAGATTGTTTGGACTGAAACATGGCTCTCAACTATGGATTACCACAGAGGTTACAACAGTTGATCTCCAGTTATTTTCTTAACCACTCTACATTTTTGATATGGGTGCTAAGGAGTTTGAATTCTTTCTTTACCGTAACTCGTTCCTTGTTTAACAACTTCTGTGATGAAGTATAAGGTACTGCTATCTGCTGACTATCATCTCAGTCTTCAAATTTCAACAATAAGAGATTTATACAATCAGTTTCCCACTTTCTTCAAAGTAAATTTCGAGATTTAGCTTCTGCATTGTTCTTGATGATAGGATATACTACTGAATTTTCACTGTGTGATCCACAGGAATAGGTCAACATGTTGCAGCTTCCCATTCCCTGTCATTTTCATCCAACATGGAAGGTAATTGAGGAATAACCTAGCATCCAGTTTGAGGCTAATATCTTTGGAGCGTGGTGGCTGATATGATGACACCAAGCCAAGTGATGCAGTGGGGTTGAAATACTTGTGGAGCCTTCCACATTTAAGTTTTAAATCGCTTTGAAAAGGCCGTAGCTGATTTCTCCTTCCCCATCTAGCTCTTCCCAAGCTTGTCTCCTGTCTCTAATGACCTTTTAATCATACTATTTCATTTCCTTTTGGTGGAAATGACGTAGTCTTTTCTTTGATGCCAGAATATTCATCTGACAAGCTTATGTCAGCATTCTTGAAAATTGTGCAACTATTTTGTTTTCTTTTTTTTTTCTTTTTTTTTCTTTTCTTTTTTTTTTTTTTTTTTTTTCTTCAAATTTGAACACTCCAGAAGATGAATGCTGTACAAAGTACTCGCACAGTGAAAAAGCACTACAAAAGTGATAAAAACTGTGCAGTACTGACCACTCGTGAACAGATGCATTTGGTGAGACACTATTCCATTGGCTAACGATGTGATTGAATAATAGTTAAGAAACATAATCAATGGCCTTTAAAATGGTGGGTTTTGAGTTTAACATAGTAGTAAGACACCGTTTTTGTTTTATTTGTTTGATTTGTATTTGTGTGTTTGTTTATTCAGCAGTTAGTTATGAAACCAGAGGTTTGTGTAACAAATTGTGTTGCTGCAGTGTTATAACGTTTGTTACAGAAAGAGAAGAAAGAGACTTTTCTGGAATCACTGTTAAATACTTGCCAGCAGTGGTACCAAGAAAGAGAGAGAGTGTTGAAGAGCAACGGAGCCTCTAACAACCGATATTGTGCTTTCATCCACTTTGTTAATGAGATGTATTGTGAGGTAAGAGTAAAAACTTAATTGAAAAGTTTGCTTTGAATGAGATAATTTATATAACTAAAATACTTTCATGCCACTTTAGTTATAAATCAGATCAATAAAAGATTGCTGCACAGCTATGAATTAATGTTAGAAAGAATTAGTTCAATTACTCTCACAGTTGTCTTAACATGTTCATTTCTATGCACTTTGCACATGTGTAGGAATTGTATATGATTTTTATTTCTAGATAAAAAGTTTTATATAAGGTAAATTGTACTGTTGGGTATAGCTTTCGGCTGACCGTCATTTCTTCTTGCCCTGCATGAGCATGTAATGTGTCAGATTGGAAATTCACTTTGCAAGTAGCTGCATTAATGTGGTAGTGGATATCATGTGAAAATGAACAGAAATTAAAAAAGTTTTGTGTCCTTTTATAATTAGCTAGCTTTATATCCGCTGCTTTGCTCATGTGGACTGTATAGACTGCACAGAGTATTTTTAATTAAATTTTTGTTGTTCACATATTGCAACACCTTCTAAAATTTCCATGTTAGTTAAGGTCATAGAGGCATGGTGTTTCCCAAATACACTTATGACCAAAAAATGAGTCTGGTGGCTGGAGTCAAAGATTTTTGTTAATCACACCTTTTACGTTAGTGTGGTGGTATTTAATCCCCTAACACATATTTCTTTATATCTAACTGAGAAGAAAAATAGCAGTTCTCATAGATTTAGCTTTAATTTTTTTTAATAATGAAATATATTCTAAAAAAAATTCATCACCTATTTCAGCCGCTTAGCTGTTGATTTTCCAGAATGAGGAAACAATTTTTTTTTTTTTCATTTCTAATAGAGAAACCAGATACAAATTTTCGTAGATTTAGATTAAAAAATGCTTGCATAGTATTTCCACAAAATCTCTCATCAGAGACAGAGGGATTGAATTTCCAAATACAGTGAAACTTAACCCTCCCCTCCCAGGGAAGCCAAATACAAATTGTCTTATGTTGAGCTTTAAAAATGCTTTCATAATGAAATATTTTACTAAAAATTATCATCAACTATTTGAACATTTACGCATTGAATTTCCTGGAGTACTGAAATGCACATTTTTTTTTATTTGTTACCAAGAAGTCAAATACCAGTTTTCATAGATGAAGGTTTAAAAATCCTTCAATTGTTCTTTAATAATGATATATTTTAAAAAAAATACTTTCACACACTGTCACCTCCAAGGGAAACAGTTTCAAAAGATGCTGGAACCCATAATGCTTTATATCTTAGTGAGAAACCAAATACCAATGTTCGTATCTCTAGCTTCAAAATTGCCGTAATAGCAGCATATTTTCAAAAATCTGTCATCCCGTATTTCACCCCCTTAGGGATGAAATTTTGAAAATTCCTACAGCATAAGATAAATAACCTCTCCAAATATTAGATTTCTATTCTTAGCGATTTGGGCTGTTAGTTCATCCCAGTTAATCTCCTTCCAGAAGGTAACATGATGATTTGTCCTCTGTGCAATTATTCTGAAGCATATAAATTTGTTAGTCATGGTTAAATGATAATGGAATCCTCTTGGGTAAAATATTCTGGAGGTAAAACAGTCCCCCATATGGATCTCTGAGCTGGGACTTCTCAGGAGGACACAGTTGTCAGGAGAAACATAAGTGGTGTTCTACAGATCGGAGTGTGGAATGTCAGATCCCTTAATCGGGCAGGTAGGGTAGAAAATTTGAAAAGGGAAATGGATAGGTTCAAGTTAGATATAGTGGGAATTAGTGAAGTTCAGTGGCAGGAGGAACAGGACTTCCGGTCAGGTGAATACAGGATTGTAGATACAAAATCAAACAGGGGTTATGCAGGAGTAGATTTAATAATGAATAAAAAATAGAAATGATGTGGATAAGCTACTACAAACAGCACAGTGAACACATTATTGTAGCTAAGATAGACACAAAGCCCACACCTGCCACAGCAGTACAAGTTTATATGCCAATAGCTCCGTACATAATGAAGAAATGTCTGATGAGATAAAAGAAATTATTCAAATAGTTGCGGGAGACGAAAATTTAATAGTCATGGGGGACTGGAATTCAATAATAAGAAAAGGAAAAATAGTAGGTGAATATGGGCTGGGAGGGGGGGAAGGAATGAGAGAGGAAGATGCCTGGTAGAATTTTACATACAGTATAACTTACCATAGCTAACACTTGGTTTAAGAATCATGAAAGAAGGTTGTATATGTGAAAGAGTCCTTAAGACACTATAAGGTTTCAGATTCATTATATAATGGTAAGACAAAGGTTTAGGAACCATGTTTTAAATTGTAAGACATTTCCAGGGACAGAAGTGGACTCTGACCACAATTTATTGGTTATGAACTGTAGGAACTATAGGAAAATTAAAGAGACCTTTGGAGAAAAGAGAGCCACTTGCATGAATATCAAGAGTTCAGATGGAAACCCAGTTCTAAGCAAAGAAGGGAAGACAGAAAGGTGGAAGGAGTATATAGAGGGTCTGTACAAGGGCACTGTACTTGAGGACAATATTATGGAAATGGAAGAGGATGTAGATGAAGATGAAATGGGAGATATGATACTGCGTGAAGAGTTTGACAGAGCACTGAAAGACCTGAGTCAAAACAAGGCCCCAGGAGTAGACAACATTCCATTGGAACTACTGACAGCTTTGGGAGAGCCAGTCCTGACAAAACTCTACCATCTGGTGAGCAAGATGTATGAGACAGGTGAAATACCCTCAGACTTCAAGAAGAATATAATAATTCCAATCCCAAAGAAAGCAGGTGTTGACAGGTGTGAAAATTACCAAACTATCAGCTTAATAAGTCACAGCTGCAAAATACTAATGCTAATTCTTTACAGATGAATGGAAAAACTGGTAGAAGCTGACCTCGGGGAAAATCAGTTTGGATTCCGTAGAAGTGTTGGAACACGTGAGGCAATACTGACCCTACGACTTATCTTAGAAAATAGATTAAGGAAAGGCAAACCTACGTTTCTAGCATTTGTAGACTTAGAGAAAACTTTTGACAATGTTGACTGGAATACTCTCTTTCAAATTCTGAAGGTGGCATGGGTAAAATACAGGGAGCGAAAAGCTATTTACAATTTGTACAGAAACCAGACGGCAGTTATAAGAGCCGAGGGGCATGAAAGGGAAGCAGTGGTTGGGAAGAGAGTGAGACAGGGTTGTAGCCTATCCCGGATGTTATTCAATCTGTATATTGAGCAGGCAGTAAAGGAAAGCAAAGAAAAATTTGGAGTAGGAATTAAAATCCAGGAAGAAGAAATAAAAACTTTGAGGTTTGCTGATGACATTGAAATTCTGCCAGAGACAGCAAAGGACTTGGAAGAACAGTTGAACGGAATGGACAATGTCTTGAAAGAAATATATAAGATGAATATCAACAAAAGCAAAACAGATAATGGAATGTAGTCGAATTAAATCAGGTGGTAGTTAGGGAATTAGATTAGGAAATGGGACACTTACCCCAAAATAGTAGATGAGTTTTGCTATTTTGACAGCAAAATAACTGAAGAGGGTTGAGGTAGAGAGGATATAAAATGCAGACTAATGATAACAAGGAAAGCATTTCTGAAGAAGAGAAATTTGTTAACATTGAGCACAGATTTAAGTGTCAGGAAGTCTTTTCTGAAAGCATTTGCATGGAGTGTTGCCAAGTATGGATGTGAAGCATGGATGATAAACAGCTTAGACAAGAAGAGAAAAGAGATTTTAGACAAAAAGAGAAAAGAGATTTTAGACAAGAAGAGAAAAGAGATTAGAAGCTTTCGAATTGGGGTGCTACAGAAGAATGCTGAAGATTAGGTGGGTAGATCATGTAACTAGTGAGGAGATACTGAATAGAATTAGGGAGAAGAGGAATTTGTGGCACAGCTGGCCGGAGTGGTTGAGCAGTTCTAGGCATTACAGTCTGGAACTGCGCGACCGCTACGATTGCAGGTTCGAATCCTGCCTCGGGCATGGTTGTGTGTGATGTCCTTAGGTTAGTTAGGTTTAAGTAGTTCTAAGTTCTAGGGGACTGGTGACCTCAGAAGTTAAGTCCCATAGTGCTCAGAGCCAATTTGTGGCACATCTTGACTAGAAGAAATGATTGGTTGGTAGGACATGTTCTGAGGCATCAAGAGATCACCAATTTAGTATTGGAGGGAAGCATGGAGGGTGAAAATTGTATAGGGAGACCAAGAGACGGATACACTAAGCAGATTCAGAAGGATGCAGGTTGCAGCAGTTATTCAGAGATGAGGCTGCGCAGGATAGAGTAGCATGGAGAGCTGCATCAAACCAGTCTTTGGACTGATAACAACAACAACAACATAAATTTGTCCATTAATTTATTTAGTCAGGTCAACAATTGGTATATATATATAAATAAGCAATAATATTAGTTCCAATAAACTTTGTAAAATCTTTCTCTACAGCCATTTGTTTCATTATGGGGAAAATGATCAGTTGCACCAGAGTTTGGATTCTGCATTAAACTGTAGGCGTGCACCCCCTTGGAGGTGTTGTCAAGATGGGAAAGTGGTGTGGGCTTGTAATTAATACAAGGTGCTCATGTTTAGAAAAAGAAACCGTGTCAGTTTTTTTGCTCATGGGGGGGGGGGGGGGGGTGTTTCATGATAAGGATTTTCAGGACATCGAGAGAAGATATCTCCATATCTCCATATGACATGATTGGCAAGGTGGCTTTGCTGTCAATAATTTGGTCTATTCTGGTATGAACCAGTAGATTGTTGTTGCACCAGTTGAAAGATGACGGGTGAAATAGGTAGACTCTTTATAAATTTCAATAATAAAAATTGCTCACATTCAGGACCTTGGTATACCTTGTGTATCTCCTCCCCTCACACCAGGAGTGAACTCAGCAATCTCAGTGGGGCCATAAATACATGGGGTAAAAGTATTTAATTTTAATTTAACAATCCAATATTTCAATTTCATTTAACAATTCAAAACTTGAAATGTGGGTATAATAGTTAGGTCACCATGAAGTGAGAACATTTGTTGACACAGAACTGTGATGGTGGTGGCATTACAGAGTTAACTGAAGCTGGTTTCAGAGACAGCTTTGAGGAATACAATTAACTTAAAAACACTCATATAGCAAGGACTGGGATATAACATAAAAATAATAAATATGTGTATACAGATTGTTTCAAATCATTTTGCTTCCATTTTTTTATTGATAAAGAAGTGAATGATTAATTTGTAGTGTTGTTAGAGGAGGTAATGAACCCAGTGTAGTTTCTAATAGAATAGAAGATGTAGTTGGTTTGTTTTAGAATGTCCTTGCAGTGGCCGTGTAACCATCAGTGTGGCATCAGTTGTTTGCCAACCTGATGATAGCACTGAATTTTGAAACACAAAAGTTTGTTTTAACTGTAATAAGGGAGGATGGAAGCATTGTAAGTCAACTTAGATTACAAAATTACAATTTGTAACAGTAGGAAAATAAAAGTCGTCTAACTTTGGACTGTAACTTGGTCAAGGCACATGGTCAGGTGGAGTGGCTGTACGTATTTTACTACATAAATTGCATGTGGAACATCAAAAGTCCCATTAGGTATTAGAATAGCAGTAAGAGTGGGAGTTGCTACAGGAACTATTATATTGAATAAAAGTTGATAGAAAGCCATAATATTGGCAGCACTCACTCTAGTGAAGTTAAGTTCATTGGTGCTCCTGCACCATCAACTAATCCCAGGATTTGAACAATTCAATTTTGAGTTCAGTGTTGTTAGTATCTGGAAAAACTGGTAAAGGAGGATGGGCACTGAGAGGAAAGTTAAATTCTGGGATGAATAATAGGAATGGTTTGGTAGTGTCATTAAAGGTTCTTTTCAACAATGCGAGGAAGTGAAATTCAGGCCCCACAGTATAATAACAGAAAGTTCTGAATAAAAGTCCGCTATTATGCAGCATTACTGTGGGGAGTGAAATTCCAATGTGAACACACAGGTAAAAGCTGAATGGGGTATGGGGCAACATGCAACTAGCAGTTTCTTATGTTGTGGAACAAAGGTTGCATTAATTAAACCAATTAATTTGGGGACCAGTTGAATTTGTTACATATGAGAAAATGTCTTCAGTATGTTCTAAGAAGGAGCGGAATCCACAAAAATCCTGTATTGTGTCACCATTCTCTATTAGGAGATCGGACATGTGGAGAAGTGCTGGGTTGCACTTACTCAGTAGTGGTTGAACAATAGGTGATTCAGTTTGGCATAGAGAGGGATCTTATTTGTGCAGAATCCTTCAAAACAACACAGCAGCCCTTTTCATGATGATATATTGTGGTCTGCCCTTTCGTAACCCAAGTTTTAAAATTCCATGAACTTTGAACATAACTTGGCCTTACCAGACAGTGGTGAAAACTATGTAGCAACAAAATCATTCAGTAATAATATAAATAATAAAAATATAATAATAAAATATAAAGGAATAAATAAAAGAGCAGCAAAATTTGGCTGGGAAGGGCGTACCAGATAATTTTGTGATAACAAGGAGTGTGTAACATACAAATGTTAAAGTAGAGATGCATTAGTAACAAAAGGCTTGCTAGTCTTGTGGAACTGAGGTACAACCATGTTAGAACCCACAGTGGGCGAAAGATGTCATTGGTGTGGCTGGCGTTGTTTGATGAAGTCCAGATGTCCATAACCAACAGGCTATTGTTCATCCAGATGGGGAATAAGTGTTACGCAGACAGTAGCGATGACAAACTTAACATGTTTAAAAAAAACTGTAAGGCTGAGGGGCAACTTTACAAGAATGGCACAAAGCAAAATATTCTAGTTATCAGGACCAGTATCATCAGCATGGCTAAACAATACATTTGCATAGAAAGTACTAACTCTACTTCCACCTAAGACTCAGGAAAAATTTGTTCTCAGTCCCTAGACTATAAATTGTGCAGAGGGGCAGAACATAAATAATAGTGACATGAACTCATTGGTTGCTGTGTAACAGCTTTAGTGCACATTGGCTTATGCACTAAATAATTTTTCCTGAGTTTTGATGGCTCCACTACAGGAGATGGTTTATCACTGCCTTTATTTTCGGTTAAGCAATCAAAGTGAACTTTAGTCTTCCAATCTGGGATTTGGTATTCGGCATTGAAAGGCAATGTGAAAAGCAATATCTGAAATAGTACATTCCAGGGACACAAATTTTGTAGTTCTTCCCAGTCTCGCGGCAGTTTATCATAATATTATATAATCTCCTACATGGTACAGTGGCATCCTAGCATTCTTTTGACTATGGGCCTATTGCGTCTGTGTTGCCTCTGCATTGTTCTGCTGAATACTTTTCCAAATAAACTTTAATCTTTTAGCCATGTGCTTCACTTACCTGGAATTTATTCCAGTGGTCACTTCCCTATGTCAAATGCCGAGTGCATTTTACAGTGGTAAATAACTCATAGGGACTCACCCCTGTTGACTCATGTATCCTGGTGTTCTGTGATGAAATTACAAATGAAAAATCCTACCCTAGTCTTAGCATGAGCTGTTCACATAATAAAACATAATGTTTACAACTGTTTTATGAATGCGTTCAATACTGCCATTACTCTCAGCATGAAACGGGGTAGTTTTCTATTTCATTTTGAGGGTTGACGCACTTGTACCATAAGATTGGACATAAAGTTTGCTCCTTACTCTGTTATAATAGCCTCTGGACTTTCAAACGGTAGTGCTGAATAATTGACGAATGCTTTCACAACTGTTTCAGCGGTCATATATTAAATAAGTATCATAATAAGTTATCGAGAGAAATGGTTAGGGATAGATACAACATATCTCTTATTTTGAGCAGTTACGAAATGATCTGACTATATTGAGGGCTACGATCTGAAAAGGAACTACTGCTGTAGGCAGAGTTTGAAGAGGTATTTTTGATCTTGATCCTTGCACTCTCTTAGCACATGGAAGACAATTTAGAAAGTATTCTTTCACATCTTTCTTCTGTTGTGGCTACCAATAATTGCCTCCAATGCTTGCTTGCAAAGTGCTTTGTATGCTATCATGACATGGTTGTAGTGTCCACTTACAGATAAGCTTAGCACCTCATCCACTTGCAGGATCTTAATTTTAATACTCAACGCCTCTGTCTTTTTGTTTAACTTGCCAGGATTGAGTTTGGCTGTTGTTGTTGTTGTTGTTGTTGTTGTTGTGGTCTTCAGTCCTGAGACTGGTTTGAAGCAGCTCTCCATGCTACTCTATCCTGTGCAAGCTTCTTCATCTCCCAGTACCTACTGAAACCTACATCCTTCTGAATCTGCTTAGTGTATTCATCTCTTGGTCTTGACTATTTAGTCATATTCACTAAGTTTTAAGGCTCATCCAACAAGTCTACTACTGGGATCTTTTAAATTTAAAAAATCCATTGTAAAAATGGCATAATCTGTCATTACTGTGAACTGTCATCTGAACAGGTAACACCAAAAGTAATGGGTGTTAAAAACAAGTGCCAGAAGATCTTTTCCAGGGTACTGTAATTCAGTTCAGCTTGATTCAGCTGACTTTATCTGTAACCAGTTGGTTTTTCTTCACCAGCTTGTATTTAACTCAAAATGCAGCCGACACGTATGTTGCTAGCATCACATGACAAGGTAAAAGGTTGCATAAAATCCAGGTAAGAATTTCCTTCAGTTTTAACGTGGCACTCTCGAAATATGCTGTCCAAACAAAAGTAGTTCCCTTCTTCAGTAATTTTGTGAGCAGTTTTGGGGTGGCTGCATAATTTTCCATGAAACAACGATAGTAATTTGTTAATCCAAGAGATGATTGCAGTTCTGCAACATTTCTTGCTGCTTGAAAATTGCTCAATGCGTCCTTTTAATTGCAAATATGGTCAGATATCATCTGCAGCAATATAGAGCACTTGTGACTGCGCCAGCCGCGGTGGTCTCGCGGTTCTAGGCACACAGTCCGGAACCATGCGACTGCTATGGTCGCAGGTTCGAATCCTGCCTCGGGCATGGATGTGTGTGATGTCCTTAGGTTAGTTAGGTTTAAGTAGTTCTAAGTTCTAGGGGACTGATGACCACAGCAGTTGAGTCCCATAGTGCTCAGAGCCATTTGAACCATTTGAACTTGTGACTGCATAAAAGTGCACTTTCCCAATTTCAAATTCAGACTGGCATCACTAACAGAAATTAGCATGCTTCTCAGTTGTTCTGCATGTTTTCTTGTCATACTTGAAGAAACAGTTGCAGCATCCAGATATATTAGAAACATGATCAGCTTTAAACCACATTAAAGCATAACAGCAAAATGTTGAAATGTAGGAGTGTTTCAGAGGCCATAGAGCATCCTTAGGTATTCGTAATGACTGGAGGGCACAACAAAAGCTGTTTTTTTACGAACCTTTTGGAGCTATAAGAATTTGATGGTAGCCAGTGTTCATATATAAGGTGGTGAAGAATTTGCACAACAGTGTTATCCCCTTGGAAAGGGGATAAGTATCAAGTTTCATGATCTGATTGACTGCTCACATATCTATATTAATGTGATACATTTTTCTTAGTTATTGGTTTATTGAGAACAAACGGTAGGTAAAGACCAGAGGTTGAAAGGTGGTTTAATTATTTCCAAAATTATCTACTACACTCACTGGCAGAAATATACCTTTGCCTGTTGTACTCATTTTACATAATCTTTGCTTTCTGTTCACTATCTAATACCTCATTTCTTGTTAATGGATCCATTGAGAAAATATCTCCTCTTAAAAAATCTTTGTTCACTTCTGTCCAAACAGTTTCCCCTGTACTGCCCGATATTTTTTCGGTTTTGTATAACTTCAGTGCTGTGGTACCTGCTTTAGTGCATTGTCAGAACATGGCATTCATTCTGGAGTCCTTCACATTCTTACAGCAGGAATGCTACCAAAATGGTGAACATTTCTCCCAACTTGGGAGTTAACTATGTAATTAAAATGGTGAAGGAAATCATTGCCTAAAATGGTATCAGAGTTGTGGTCATGCTTCCATACCACTTTGTATATTAACTGGTACCTTCTTCCATCTATTTCCAGTTCCATGTGTTGCAAATCTTTTTGGCTAAATTACCTTTTTTCCAATCCACTCAGTCTATGATGATGTGGTGGTTTTAATTCTCAAGCACGAGTAGATTTAATGAACAAAATACTTACTTGGGTACCCATATCTGTGATAA
This sequence comes from Schistocerca nitens, assembly GCF_023898315.1. NCBI lineage: Eukaryota > Metazoa > Arthropoda > Insecta > Orthoptera > Acrididae > Schistocerca > Schistocerca nitens. The sequence goes on along the minus strand of NC_064614.1, from coordinate 602,194,672 downwards.
TGATAGACAGCCTACCATTTATTTCACCTTCGAAATTACATTTGCAACTTCAGTGAGTCCTACCTTTTACTGGATTCACTTCATAGAATGAGAGTGAGGGGCAGTATCAGAACCCCTCCTGCATGCTTTTCCTGTATTCGCATTCCTTTATGCATTTCCATAACCTATTTGGTTAGCCAAGTGTGATGCTGTAGAGACTGACAGTACACTCTCACATTTCCAGTCTTCCTACAGTAGGTGCACGATGGTGCCAAACTCTCAGGAGCTTTGTGACGTGGGAGTTTTCAACGAGTGCAGCATACATTAGCAATGAATGCACATCTAGTGGAGTTTGCCCTGGTGGAAGATGAGACAAATTGGGGAGAGTCCTCATGTAGAAATGTGAGCCATACGGCCACCATTAGTGTGCTCAGCAAAGCAAACTTAACCTCAGCACCTACTTGTGAGTCAGTCCTGCAAACAAATACATCTACACAGTGAGATTCAGCTTCACTGTGTAATACATCATTCCTTTCATTACCTTCTCCTAGTACATATGTATGACATGACACAGCTCTTATATTCTGTCAGCAAAATGATCTAAATCCTCTCTGGAATTTTGGCATAGGGTGGGAAATACAATAGCTAATGCTGTGCATTTCCTCATAGCTGTCCACTAGCCCTTTTGAAAGAAATCAAATGCTTGGGTATATCTGAGTCCTTCCTGGGTATATCTGAGCCCTTCCATGGAATTTACATAAGTGCGTACCTCTCCTTGCAACTTAAGATCGGCGACTCCTACCAACACTTCGTCACTCTATATGGACTACATCTACATCTACATCTATACTCCGCGAGCCACCTTACGGTGTGTGGCGGAGGGTACTTATTGTACCACTATCTGATCCCCCCTTCCCTGTTCCATTCACGAATTGTGCGTGGGAAGAACGACTGCTTGTAAGTCTCCGTATTTGCTCTAATTTCTCGGATCTTTTCGTTGTGATCATTACGCGAGATATATGTGGGCGGTAGTAATATGTTGCCCATCTCTTCCCGGAATGTGCTCTCTCGTAATTTCGATAATAAACCTCTCCGTATTGCGTAACGCCTTTCTTGAAGTGTCCGCCATTGGAGCTTGTTCAGCATCTCCGTAACGCTCTCGCGCTGACTAAATGTCCCCATGACGAATCGCGCTGCTTTTCGCTGGATCATGTCTATCTCTTCTATTAATCCAACCTGGTAAGGGTCCCATACTGATGAGCAATACTCAAGAATCGGACGAACAAGCGTTTTGTAAGCTACTTCTTTCGTCGATGAGTCACATTTTCTTAGAATTCTTCCTATGAATCTCAACCTGGCGCCTGCTTTTCCCACTATTTGTTTTATGTGATCATTCCACTTCAGATCGCTCCGGATAGTAACTCCTAAGTATTTTACGGTCGTTACCGCTTCCAATGATTTACCACCTATGGCATAATCGTACTGGAATGGATTTCTGCCCCTATGTATGCGCATTATATTACATTTATCTACGTTTAGGGAAAGCTGCCAGCTGTCGCACCATGCATTAATCCTCTGCAGGTCCTCCTGGAGTACGTACGAGTCTTCTGATGTTGCTACTTTCTTGTAGACAACCGTGTCATCTGCAAATAGCCTCACGGAGCTACCGATGTTGTCAACTAAGTCATTTATGTAAATTGTAAACAATAAAGGTCCTATCACGCTTCCCTGCGGTACTCCCGAAATTACCTCTACATCTGCAGATTTTGAACCGTTAAGAATGACATGTTGTGTTCTTTCTTCTAGGAAATCCTGAATCCAATCACAAACCTGGTCCGATATTCCGTAAGCTCGTATTTCCTTACATTTGTTATATTTTGAATGAAAGTGTGGATATTTTTGTCTGGTTTGCTTGTGAAGTTGGGGACCAGTTTGTACATTGCCTCAGGGATGTAATCGTGATTGGAAAATGGTGTGGACTTGTAGTTGATACATGGTACTCAGGTTTAGGAAAAGAAGTCATGTTGGTTTATTTGTTCATGGGGACTATGTGATGAAGATTCCCAGGATGATGAGAGATGACGACTCCAGTAGCTCCAGACCCATCTTGAAGGAGAAGGTAAAATTCAGAGGAGGAGAAACTAAGCCAATTAGCGTCAGTATAGATGGCACCTCAGTAAAGAAGAGAGAGATGTTTTTCAGTTGTGGCTCAGAAGCCCTCAGTTGACCAGTCAGGTGATCTGGTGGCAGGATTTGATTGGCAAGGAGGCTTTGCTGACGATGATTAAGTCTATTCCAGTGTGAATTAGTCGATTGTTACTGCATCAGCTGAAAGGCACTGGACAAAATAGGTAGAACCTTTGTAAAATTTAAATAATAAAAATTACTCATTTTCAGAGCTGGAGGATCACTTTGTACATGGTTTATCCTATAAAAAAGGTTGGTAAATCAGTTCATGCCATAGAAAAAATTGAGAAAGTATCACTTTAAATTTGACAATTCTTAGTAAAGTGCTGGGTGTCCATAATTGAAATTCCAATTTCAGAATGCTGTAGAAAGACAACAATTGCTCAGAATGAAATCAAATTTGGACAACATATTATTGACACAGGGAGAAGTGTCGTGTAACAAATTTAAGGAAAATTTTACCAGTAGATGTTGCTGTAAGCATCTTAATGTAAATATGTGGCAGCTACAAATTACAGATGAAACACAGCAAGGTGAATATGGTTTGAGTTGCACATTACACAGTCCGTACTATTAAGTGTGCATGACTTCACAAGTTCAACAGTCAACAGTTGCAGCACTGTTAGGTAAGTCCATCCACCACAGTAAGGTCATACCACGTTGGATGGGAAAAATTTGTTTTTAATTGTCCTGAGGCCAAAAACTGCATAAAGAGCAAACTGACGTCGGTTTGTATTTGCCTTGCGACTGGCATAAGACATGTTCAATATATTTTCCACCATTTTGTGCCTCAAGTTGAAATCGAGAAACAACATGTTCCACAACTTGTATGAGTGCCTCAGGGATCATGTTCAGAATGCATTGCGCAATGCTTGCATTAACTTCAGCTACATTTGTATTTAGAGCACAGAGCATATGATCTTCCAGATGACCCCACTGCCAGATATCACACAGATCAAAATAAGGTAATCTGTACAGCCAGGTTGTAGGGAGATGATGCCTGATAATCCTAGCATTTCTGAAATTCCTCTGCAGCTGCCACTTCACTGGCTGTGCAGTGCACAGAGGAGTGCTGTCTTGCATTAAATAATGCTGTCCACACTGTTGAAGGGTTGGAATAATGTTGATGCACAAAAGACTCTCGTAGCCTTTACCAGTCATGGTACAGATAACAGGACTCTCAGAACTCATCTTCTCAAATAAATACAGCCCTATGATAAACAATGGCATCAATCTGCACCACGTAGTTACCTTAGCAGGATGAAGTGTTACTGGTTGATGTGCTTGTGGATTTCCCATTGCCAGTCTTCTGTGATTTTGCCTACTGACACGTCCATGGAGATGGAACTGTACTTCGTTTGACCACATAATCTTCCATGGCCATTCATTGCCCACTTCCATGCTAGCAAGAAATTCCAGAGTGAACATTTGTGTTGCTGGCAGGTCTGCAGGAAGGAACTCTTGAACATGGATGATTTTGTATGGCTGTCAATGCAGGGTGTTTCGTAGGATTTTATGCACTGTGCTTGCAGGCATGTCCAGTGTATGGGCAGTTAACCGTGCACTGCATGTTCACACACCACCGCCTTACCCCTCCTGCAGTGGTCTGGCCACATCTTAGATGGATATTGGATCAACAACTTTTTCCCCTCTTGCATATTGCATGTCAAAAGCACCTGTCTTTTCGAAAATGGTAATCATTTTCTCCAGACCCATAGCAGACATTGGACCAATGCCTTTCTTCATACCCTTGAGTGCGCAGAACTTCTGCAGGGATACTGGTTCATAATCACTGTTCTTTTAAAAGAGCTTTACCAGCAACATGTAATGCTTCATGGAGATGGTCATGTTGGATGCCTGGGATGCAAACTGTGGAACAGCTGTGTGCCTTGTGTATGTTGGTGTGCATATTCTGACATTTACAGAGCCATCTATTGGTGTCTTCTCCCCCCCCCCCCTCTCTCCCCCCCCCCTCCCTCTCCTTCCTGTTTCCTCTTGCATCAGTAATATGCTCTTCAAATTTGACGTCCTTCAAGCAGTGGGTCTCTGTCTCCCCTGTTTTGATACTGGAACTTTAGTTATTGACACCCTATACTTTGGTTTTCAAAATAACTTTCATGTTGTTGGCTATTGTATTTTTGTTACAAATGAAAAACAATAATATATGAAATGTACACAATATCAATGACCCAGAAATTGTTGAATATATGCCTCACTGTGATAGGTTGCCAGTGTGTCATAGAACTAATAAAAAGATGGAAAAATATAGTGAGTCTTCATGCTTGTAATTGCCATTCAGATATTCCTATGTTCATTAGGGTAATTAATGGCATTTGTCAGTCTACATATGGTATAGGCATTTTTAGTGTACGAGACCTTCACAGCCAAATAAGCTTATGATAAGACTGCTCAAAAACAGACAAAAATTTATGAAATCCTTGGAATGGGGAAACAAAGCTGGAAATGTTGGTACAGATAAACAGTACCAGAACATTAAAAAAAATAACTGTAACTCTAGCCGTATTAATATATGTCCTTGTACATTTTTGTTAACAAAATTTTTTAAATATAATTAAGTCACCTCATGAGATTTTCTGGGGCCTCTTAGAGGCATCACAAATGTTTCAGATCCTCTGATTGGGTGGGCAATACATGTGCAACATTAGTAGGCAGACACAAATGTTGCACTGTTCAGATTGTAGTGAGATGAAATATGAATGAGGGATATGAAACTAAAGGGAATTTCAGTGTTGTTGTTGTTGTCCTCAGTTTGAAGACTATAGACTCAGCGCTGCATATTAGTGTATCCTGTGTGAAGACTCTTCAGCTCTATCTACTGCAACCTACACTCATTTGAACCTACTTGGTGCAATCAAGTCCAGCCTACACTTGACCCACCTTACAGTTCTTTCCATTACCAAATTAACTATTTGTTGGTCCCTCAGGATGTGTTCTATTAACCTATCCTTTATTCAAGCTGTTCCATGAGGCTGTTTACTCCCCAGTTTGGTGCATTCCCTCTTCATTAGCTACTCAGTTTACTCATCTTATCCTTGTAATCATTCTTTAAACAACATATTTCAAAAGCTTTTATTCTTCTCTTGGGTATATTGTTTATCATCCATAAGGCCATTCCCAAGATAAAGATTTTCAGAATAGGCTTCCTAGAACTTAAATTCAAACCAATTATTAGCAGTGATTAAATTTATCGGGCAAGTCCTCCTTTAATTACATCACCCTAGTCCATGTTCTACTATTTTCTCCCTCTCTTCCTTTCCCCACTTTTGAATCAACTGCAGAGCTACATGGCATATATACTTGTACAGCTGCTGATGGCTTTGTGCCTATCAATGATAACACATTCAATTCTTGATAGTTAACCCACATTTCTGTTTTCTGGTACATACTACCTCAGTTTGATTTTGTGTTGATAACCTGTTACTCAACTGACCAGAAATCCACTTCTTCCTGCCACCACACTTCATTAATTCACACTATGTTCCTGTATCACTTTCTCTTTTCAAGTTCTGTAACCTTCCTACACAGTTAAGGACACTAACACTACATTCTAGAATGCCAGATTTTTTATTTCTTCTTTATGTAGTTCAATAAAGCTTAACCTCTATAAGTGGAGTAACAATTGCTGGAATAGCTATGATAGCTGTGATAGGGAAATTACACAACAATTTTAAGGGTTATGCAATATATAAAAGGTAATCAAACTTTAATGGTTTTGGGAATCCTTTGTAATGAAGCCAAAGAAGATAGAAATGTTAGTAATGCATGTTAGAGGAATGAATTAATAAAAGCAGGAATGTGAAAGACTCTTAAAACAGTTGGCTCAATACAGAACTAATGTAGCACATAGAATGTGTATAAGAGCAACACAGAAGTCAGCAATTAAAGATATAAACTGCAGTATTACTTTGAGAAGCATCTGAAAGATAGAAGGGAAGATAAGAAAAGAATACATCAAAAGACCTTCGAGAAGTGTCCCTGTTTCATTGTCCAGAAGAAAACATCTAATTCGTAATGTAACCTAAAGAAAGTATTACAACTGAATCGTTTTCTAGAGTGACAACTTAACTGAAGTCCAAATAAAGTCAATAGTTCATATTTTACAATATCACATTATATATCATGAGATCACAATATTTCGTTCATATTTGATTGAAATTTAGTCCATGTAAAAAGAGTTTGAAATTAACAAAAAAACTATTTGAAATGTTTAATGCTCTGTATCTTGATCTCATATTTCAGTTAGTTGTTGTTCCAGAGAAAACCTTAACTGCTGTCTATGCTTTAACCAATCCAATTCATATTTTAATGACTTTCTTAGCAGTTTTAAAAATACTTTACCTTCACCATATGTTAGTTCAGGGGCCATTGTCCTCATCTTGTCCAGCATTGTGGTAATAAATTATGTAGTGGAAAGTGTATTAAAATCCCTACACTAGTTCCTGAGGTTAACTTACATGTACAGGCAGAAAAATGCAGTGCAGGTAGTTTAATTGCCATTTATAGGACATAGCTTACAGCCTCTTCTGAGTATAAAATATAATAATACTACATTACTGTTCAGTTTCTTACTATATGACCTGTTTTGTTGGTTATCAAACCACTGATGAAAGGCAGGTAGGCTAATTTTTTTTTCCTGGTCCATTCATTGCATATTGTCAACTGGATTGACCAGCCACAATAGCTGTTCTTAAACAAGTTCTCTGTATACTAAACTTCATTTTGTAATTGTTTCTTACTGGAAATGATTATAGTTCTGTATATTAACATAAAAAATACAGTTATCGTATAATGAAAGAAAGTGGACACAATGTTATATAAATACAAATCACAGTGCTTCCTTTTTCAGTAAACAGAGTAATTGCATGATCATTTGTTCTCAACTTAATGAGGATATTTGGAAATACACCTCCTCATTTTCCTTTAAATATACAGAATGACCACTAATTCATGAAATAATGTAGGTAGAGAGATAAAAATTGACACACATGCCTGAAATGACACGGGATTTTACTAAAATCAAAAGTGAGTGCAAAAACTGGCCAATATATGGCACTGGGTGGCAACACGCCAGTGACATCACATGAGAATTGTGTATAATATGAGCTGTAGTGAGAGGAGGAGTCAGCTCATCTCTAGCCTGGCTGATAAACATCTGCTGGAAGATGGGTGGCACTCCACCCCATATTGCTACATGTGTGAAAGACCTCTTGGGCATATTGTTTGGTGAGGATTTCATGCTGAGCCATCTCATCCGTCACGCTCGGCCTCATAGGTCCCCAGGATCACTCCATGTGATTATTGGGGGTGGGATTACCTGACGTCGCAAGTCTACTCCTCTCGACTGTGAGTGACGTGTCAATGGTAGATCTAGGTGTCCTGCACAGGGTGAACAGAGACCAGGGAGGACTCGGGGTGTTCCACTGACCCCCACCGCCCAACCAATATGTTTGAGGTCCTGTCTTTTACTGTAACTGAAGCTGAGCCAATGGGACTCACTTCACCTGTTTTGGGGAAACTTGTTTTATCCAGTGTCAGGAGGCGGCAAACACCAAAGGGTAGGCAGCTCAAATGTATGGAAAAGATTGTACCTCATAGGGAAATGGCAGCAAGAGAAAGGAAAGGACACCAGTTGCACTCAGTGTGTATGCCTGGAGGCCTCATTCAGCATGTTGAGGAGGCTATTCTGGCAGCCATTGAGGGAACAGGGTGCAACTAACTGCAGATTGTGATGCACATTGGAACAAATGATGCCTGTTGTCCGAGTTCAGAGGCCATTTGTGGGTCATTCCAGTGACTGGCAGAGAAGGTTGAGAAGACCAGCCTTGTATGTGGAGTTTCAACAAAGCTCACAATTTGCAGCATTGTCCCCATAACTAATGGTAGAAATTTCATTCTGAGCATAGTGGAAGGTCTGAATCAGAGACATCAATGGTTCTGTGATAAGCTAGGCTGCGCCTTCCTGGACTTTGGCTAGAGGGTTAACTGTAAGGTCACCCGAAATAGGTCAGGTGTGCACTACACATCAGAGGCTGCTACTCAAGTAGCTGACTGTTTGGGGGATGGGGGGGGGGGGGGGGGGCGGGGGCGGCACACAAGGTTTTTTTTTTTAAAAAAAAAGAATAGGTGACTCTTCAACTAATCCAGATAACAATAACTGAAGGAAACCCGAAGTATCAATGTAAGACCAAAAGAAATGCTTCCTACAAGTGAGAGTATTAAAATCTAAATACACTCCTGGAAATTGAAATAAGAACACCGTGAATTCATTGTCCCAGGAAGGGGAAACTTTATTGACACATTCCTGGGGTCAGATACATCACATGATCACACTGACAGAACCACAGGCACATAGACACAGGCAACAGAGCATGCACAATGTCGGCACTAGTACAGTGTATATCCACCTTTCGCAGCAATGCAGGCTGCTATTCTCCCATGGAGACGATCGTAGAGATGCTGGATGTAGTCCTGTGGAACGGCTTGCCATGCCATTTCCACCTGGCACCTCAGTTGGACCAGTGTTCGTGCTGGACGTGCAGACCGCGTGAGACGACGCTTCATCCAGTCCCAAACATGCTCAATGGGGGACAGATCCGGAGATCTTGCTGGCCAGGGTAGTTGACTTACACCTTCTAGAGCACGTTGGGTGGCACGGGATACATGCGGACGTGCATTGTCCTGTTGGAACAGCAAGTTCCCTTGCCGGTCTAGGAATGGTAGAACGATGGGTTCGATGACGGTTTGGATGTACCGTGCACTATTCAGTGTCCCCTCGATGATCACCAGTGGTGTACGGCCAGTGTAGGAGATCGCTCCCCACACCATGATGCCGGGTGTTGGCCCTGTGTGCCTCAGTCGTATGCAGTCCTGATTGTGGCGCTCACCTGCACGGCGCCAAACACGCATATGACCATCATTGGCACCAAGGCAGAAGCGACTCTCATCGCTGAAGACGACACGTCTCCATTCGTCCCTCCATTCACGCCTGTCGCGACACCACTGGAGGCGGGCTGCACGATGTTGGGGCGTGAGCGGAAGACGGCCTAACGGTGTGCGGGACCGTAGCCCAGCTTCATGGAGACGGTTGCGAATGGTCCTCGCCAATACCCCAGGAGCAACAGTGTCCCTAATTTGCTGGGAAGTGGTGGTGCGGTCCCCTACGGCACTGCGTAGGATCCTACGGTCTTGGCGTGCATCCGTGCATCGCTGCGGTCCGGTCCCAGGTCGACGGGCACGTGCACCTTCCGCCGACCACTCGCGACAACATCGATGTGCTGTGGAGACCTCACGCCCCACGTGTTGAGCAATTCGGCGGTACGTCCACCCGGCCTCCCGCATGCCCACTATACGCCCTCACTCAAAGTCCGTCAACTGCACATACAGTTCACGTCCACACTGTCGCGGCATGCTACCAGTGTTAAAGACTGCGATGGAGCTCCGTATGCCACGGCAAACTGGCTGACACTGACGGCGGCGGTGCACAAATGCTGCGCAGCTAGCGCCATTCGACGGCCAACACCGCGGTTCCTGGTGTGTCCGCTGTGCCGTGCGTGTGATCATTGCTTGTACAGCCCTCTCGCAGTGTCCGGAGCAAGTATGGTGGGTCTGACACACCGGTGTCAATGTGGTCTTTTTTCCATTTCCAGGAGTGTATTTAACTACTGAAACATGCGCAACAAAATGAACAGCAGTGAACTCACATTATATTAGGTATGGAAATCTGGTTGAAACCTGAAATTGATAGCAGTGATATTGGCACAGAAGAAGCTGAGTAGCACAGTCACTGTGGTGTAGGGGTTATGATAGTAGACTGTTGCATGGAGGGTTGTGAGTTCAAAACTCACCTGAATTGTAAAATTTTAATTTCTAGATTCGGTTCGAGTACATTCTAGAAGTATCCAAACATGTCAATAATCATTGTACTGGAATGTTCTGTAACTGTATATATACCATACGTGTTCTGACTGGAGGCAGTTCGCTCCGCACTCTTGTATGTGCAAGTGCTGAATAAACCTTTGTTAAGTGATGTTAGTGTTCGTCATTCATCTAATTACATCTTCTTCTACGTGACATTAGTCTGGTGGAGGCACTTGGTATCGGGACTTGAGATAGCGCATATTATCGATGACACAGTGGCTCCTATCAGACCTTGACAGAGCTGCCATTTACGTGGCGAGAAACCTGAGTTTGAGCCATATTCAACAGATCGCGCTCTATAGAAGACAGAAGAAGAGGAGGATGTTACAATGACAGCAACTGTGTGCCACCAAGTGAGACATCCTTCCGGCTTCTCTGGTGACAATGGCCAAGATCCAAACAAGTGGCTGAAGTTACATGAGCGTATAGCCAAATTTAACAAATGGGATGACACCGTGTGTTTGGCTAATGTATTTTTCTAGTTGGAGGGCACTGTCAAGCAATGTTATGAGATCAAGGAGAAGTTCACAAGCTGGGAAGTATTCCAAGCAGAACTATACAAGTATTTCGGTGACACACGACGACAGAAGTGGAAGGCTGAAGATAAATTAAAGAGCAGGGAACAGCGTCCAGGAGAAACTACAGAATCCTACATTCAAGATGTCTTGGAGCTGTGTAAAATAGTGGATCCTAGAATGAAGGAGGAAGATAATGTTGCACATCTCATGAAGGGTGTTGCTGAGAAAATGCATCAATCCCTACTCCTGAAGGAGGTTTCGAGAGCAGACTACTTCATAAGATGGTGCCAGTATATTGAGACAATGCATAAAAAAAGAATTAAATGCAAGAATTTTGAACGGCTTCCAAATGTTGTATTGATGTCTGTGATGGATGAAAAAACTGATTTCATAAGTGTTCTTCATCAGATAGTGAAAGAGGAAATTCAGAAGACACTTGGATCGCACAGTGAGCAAAAAACCGAGAAGCTTCAAGTGGTCATAAGGGAGGGAGTTGAACAGACATTGAACCCAATCTCTCGTCCTTCTTTTCCCTTTAAAACGTTGGAGCCCCAGGCGAAGTTATGTTTCTACAATGCCACATGAGGAACCTGTTTGGACACCAAGGAAGACTAATGTCTGGAGAACCCAGGATAACCAACCAGTATGTTTCCACTGTGGATGACCAGGACATGTGGTGCAATATTGTTGAGAAAGGCGGCAGATATTTGATGATGCCTGCGCCAGAAGACAGCAGACCACTGATCTTAGCTGACGCCAACTCCGGGACGACGAAGATGAACAAGATGATGTGGGTGCAGGACAACGTAGGTCACCATTACTGCAAGCTAGCCACTGGAGATGACGCTCCCCAACATGCCGAACAAGATCTCCATCGCTGTTTAGAAGCTTCAGCCAACCACCTAGCCGCCGCAACCTGGAAAACTAAAGGGTGCGACCTTCCTTGGAGGTGAGGCTGCTGAAGAGAGAAATCCTCCGCCGTCGATCACTACAAAAAAGATAGGAAACTATGTCGATATCCTCATGGATGGCCGACCAGCCCAAGCTCTTGTGGACTCTGGAGCATAATATTCAGTCATTTCAGAGAAGTACCGTCGCCAGTTGCAGAAAACTGTATTCATTGACTACAAAACATCTCTGCTGAAGGTGGCAAATGGGAAATATGTAAAACCTACGGGAAGATGAGTCATTCGTGTGGGTATCAGTGGCCATACACAGCCCTTAGAATTCATTGTCTTACAAGAGTGTAGTCATGACATCATTCTTGGATGGGACTTTCTGAAAGCTTCTCAGGCAATTATAGATTGTGGTCGCTTGAAGATTATGCTAGACGAGATGAGATACTGTGGACAGAAAGATGCACATCTGAGTGTGTGGAGACTATGTGTGCTGGATGAAGTGATCATTCCTGCAGTCAGCACTAGAAAGGTAACTGTCATGTGTTATGCCATGCATCAACCCATGGATCTTGTAGTGGAATGTAAGAGAAGCATACAACTGAAGAATAACTTGGACATTCCAGCCTCTGTTGCCTCATTTAAGATCGGATTTGATTAATTGTGCATAGTTAACTGTCGCCGAGAACCGCAGAGCCTTGCAAGACGCATGTGCATAGCAAATGCTGAGCCATTAATTGCAGAACAGCTGAGCGTCATAGGAACCTCCCATGCCGAGTCTGTGGGCGAAATTAGCACTACCGCTACGAGACAAGATCTTCTATCTCAACTATCACTAGATCTCACTAAGGAATAACAGAAGAAGCTACTTGCCATTCTTAAAGAGTTCTCTGAATGCTTCAATCCACAGATGAAGAGCAAATTAGACAAATCAACAGTGAAGCACCGGATTAGTACTGGAGACCGTCAACGAATAAGCCAGAGGGCATACCATGTGTCAGCAATGGAACGTCGAATAATTCATGACGAGGTAGAGAAAATGATGAATAATGACATTATTCAGCCTTCGCAGAGCCCATGGTCATCACCAGTGGTTCTTTTCGGGAAAAAGGATGGCATTTGGCACTTTTGTGCTGTTTACAGGAAGCTTAATAAGATAACTAAAAAGGTCGTTTACCCTTTTCCACAAATTGACGATACACTTGATTGTCTGAAAGGGGCTAAGTTTTCCTCAACCATGGACGTGTACTCGGGATACTGGAAAATCGAAGTATATGAGGCTGATCATAAGAAAACTGCATTCATCACCCCCTGAGGGGCTGTATGAGTTTAAGGTAATGCCATTTGGTTTGTGTAATGCACCAGCAACTTTGAACGGATGATAGGTAATCTTGTAAGTCACCTGAAGTGGATGCTATGTCTTGGTTATTTAGATGACATTATAGTGTTCTCAGAGGCATTTGATGAACACACAAAACGACTGAGGGCCATTCTTAAGTGTCTCCAACAAGACGGACTGAAACTTAATCCAAGAAAGTTGCTCTTTGGAGCAAAAGAAATCAAAATACTGTGACACCTTGTGTCAAATGAATGTGTGTGGCCAGACCCAGAAAAGGTGAGATCTATAACGGAATTTCCTATTCCTAAAAGTATTAGAGATGTGAGAAGCTTCCTCAGATTGTGTTCTTATTACTGTCATTTTACCAAAGATTTTTGTATCAAAGCCAGGCACTCCAAGAGTTGTTAAAAGACGATGCTAAATTTATCTGGGGTGGTGCTCAACAAGATTCTTTTGGGGGAAATTTAAGTGTAAATCGGAAGGTTAGGGAAATGGGAAATAGAGGTTGTGTTTTTGTTGCAGTAGGCAAACTCGAATCCACTGAGACAGAAATTGAAGCAGTATGTGGGATTGTTTGGCCAAAACTCAGTATCAGCGGTGAGCATAAAATGAAAATTGTATCCTTCTATCGCCCATGAGACTCATCTCTTTAGGTAACGAAAGCTTTAGAAAGAAAAACCTCAATTCACTTGTAAGTTCCCCAATCATACTGTAATCATCGGTGGAGACTTTAAACATCGAACAATCAATTGGGAAAATTACAGTTTTGTTAGTGATGGACATAAGACATCCTGTGGAACTTTACTAAATGCTGAAAACTACCTAGAACGGGTAGTTATGAACATCACTCATGATGGAAATATGTTGGATCTAATGGTAACAAATAGACCTGACCTTGTTGACGATGTCCACATCGAAACTGGTATCAGTGAGCATCACGCGTTTGTGGCAACATTGATTACCAATGTAAAAAGAACAACAAAAACAAGCAGAAAGCTATATATGTTCAGGAAACTAGACAAAATATCATTAGTGTCTATCTCAATGAGAAACTTGAAACTGCATCATAGGATAGGAGCGTGTAGAGGAATTGTGGCTCAATTTTAAAAGAATAGTTGACCATGCACCGGATAGATATGTACTCAATAGAACAGCTCATAATGGGAGGGATCCTCAATGGTATATATTCACTGTAAAGAAACTTCTAAAGAAACAGATTACTGTGTAATAGGTGTAAAACGAAGCATAGGACTGTAGATAAATGCTGAATGAAACACGTTTGGCTGTCAAGAGTGCAATGTGTGATGCCTTCAATGACTACCATAGAAGAATATTGTCAAATGACCTTTCACAAGATCCAAAGAGATTCTGTCTATATGTAACGCCTTTTAGTGGCACCAAACGTAGTGTCCAGTACCTCGTCACTGATACAGGAACTGAAATTGAGGGCAGCAAAGAAAATCTGAAATACTTAACGCCATTTTCATATGTTCCTTTACAAAGGAAGACCCAAGAGAATTACCTCAATTTAATAATCGTACCACTGAAAGGATGAATGGAATAAGTACCGTATTGGTATCAGTGGTGTTGAGAAACGCTCAAATCTTTAAAACAGAACAAAGCTCCAGGGCCCAATGGAATCCCTGTGAGATTGTGTACTGAATTTGTGGGTGAGTTAACCCCCTCTTCTAACTATAATCTGTTGTAGATCCCTCGATCGAAAAACCGTGATCAATTCTTGGAAAAAGGCAAAGATCACATCCATCTACAAGAAAGGTAGTAGAAGTGATCCACTAAACTGCTGTCCAATATCCTTTGACATCAGTTTGTTATATAATCTTAGAACCTATTCTGAGCTCTAACATACTGAGATATCTTGAACAGCTCTGACCAAGGACATTTCCTGAAATTTTATCTATGTGCCTGTTAATTTCACAACATCTCAGTTTTGCAGCAAGCGACACTTTGTCCATTCTCTTCACTAGGTGTGTAGTAATTTGCATGACTGATCCTTGCATTGTTTTATAGTCCATGACATAGTCAGTAATAGTTTTACAAACACAAAATTAAAAAGTTTTCCAGATTTATGACCATGTTGTAAAGTTATATAGAGCAGCATCAGTGTTAAAACACACTGAAACGATGTGATGATGCAGCCTTGTATCCATACATGTTTTATTAAAAATAACAAGTGTTGCAAAAGCCAATATTCATAAACATTAAGTTGTGTGCCAGGACATGCAGCCAAAATTGTTAACCACAGAAAGTTTGGCATTAGTGTTTGTGGCCATACTGTAAACAGTTTTTCTCATGATTATCAGTTTAATTTTCCCAGATCTTCCTGGCTGCATTCCTTCCTTCTTTCCTTCCTTCCTTCCTTCCTTCCTTCCTTCCTTCCTTCCTTCCTTGCCCCAATATCTGCCAGTTCCAGTTCAGGAGTGCTATGGGAATTCACCATTTTCATGGAGAATTAACCATACTTGTATGTAGGCTATTATTACACTGGGATTGCCATTCCCAATGGCATTTTAAAGGTACTGTCATTGCTTCTCTCTGGGGAGGAATCTGTGTACCTCTTCCTTCTGTTTCTAGTGTACATTGCACGTTCAGATGTGACAGTTTTTCAGTGTGTTGGTGCTTCATATAACTGGGGTGGTACATCGGAACCAGGCCTCTATTTACTGTATTTTACGGACTATAAGATACACCTTTCTCTTTTAAAATTTCCTCCAAAATTCATGTGCTTCTTATACTTGAAATTAATACAATTCCTGCCAGTCTTAAAAATGTCCATATATTCGATGCAGAAGGAAAACTCTCTATATGGCAACATTGGATTCAACTGGTAGCAGAAGTGCACCTATGCAATGAACATGAGTTTCAAGGGTTCACAAACTTGGTAACACTGTCTCCCTCATGCCCTGAAATCACAAACCCAGAACACTGTGTAGCCATTGCAGTCTACAGTGCCAGTGAAGAAAGTTATTTGTGTTATTGGTAACAGTACATCATTTCTGTTAGTAGCTACTTTCATAATGGAAAAAATAAAAGTTATTCGTATGATGAAGGCTATACGTGGAAGAACATGGAAACAGAGCAACTGAGTGGCATTTTGGTCCTCCACATACAGGAAAAGCCATTCGCAATTGGCGGGCTAGTAAAGAAGAATTGGGGGAGAAAAAAATGAGAAAAACCAAATGCGCGAATAGGGGACTGAATGTAAAATGGACAAAACTAGATGATGACGTACTGAAATGGATTCTAGGACACCGTCAAAGTGGCACTGGAATTAATACAAAAATGATTCGAATATATGCTCAAAAGCTAGCCCTAGAAGTGGAACTTAAGACTTTAAGGGTGGTGTTGGTTGGTGCTACAGGTTTATGAAGCGTCATGTACTTAGCATGTGAACCAAAACCAAAAGATCTCAGAAAATACCACAAGAGTATGAAGAGAAAATATTATCTTTCCATCACTTTATTATTCAGTGTGGAACTAAAGCAAATATGGCCGAAACTCCTCTGACATGTGATGGGCAGATTAACAAAACTGTTGCCATGAAAGGTGATAAAATTTTAACTAAAAAAAAGTGGATAAGAAAAAATGTGCTATGCTGTTGTACTTTCATGTTGTGCTGATGGTACTAAAGTGAATCCAATTATGATTTTCAAGCACAGAACAATGCCAAAACCCTCTGAAATACTGCCAGGCAATGTTTGTGCGCATGACAAGGGTTGGATGGACAAGGTTGGTATGGAATTATGGATTAACAGAGTGTGGGAGAGGAAGCAAGGTATTTTATTCAAGAAGAGTTCTGTTCTTTTGCTAGATCGTTTTGGTGGCCATTTGAAAAATTTTGTGAAATAGAAATTGAGACAGGGAAATACAGAGCTTGCTGTTATTCTGGGAGGAGATAACTTCACAATTGCAACCTCATGATGTCTTGAAAAATAAACTGTTTAAATTGTATATGAGAGAGGAATGGAACAAATTGATGATGGCTGAAACCCAACATGAATTCACATTGAAGAGAGCTTTGAAATGACCTTCAATCAAACAGTTGTGTCAGTGAATAAAACATTTGTGGTCTAGAGTGAGAGAACGTTGTTAAATATTTCAAGTGGGGCATAAGTAATGCTCTTGATGCCAGTGAAGACCATCTTACATGTGAAGAGGACATTGATGAAGAAGAAATAGTGCTCAGGGATTTTAAAGGTCAGTTCAGCTTTATACATTAAGAATTTCCTTTTAGCCTGGCTTTGTAGTTTGATAATAAAAACGGTATAATGTTACATTAAAAAATTACTTAAAAATTAAGGAGCATCTTCTAGTCCGTAAGATCAGTACCTGGAAAACAGTCCAATAACTACTTCCAGGCTAGCCAGTACACCAGTCCCAGTCATTAATCCATGAAGCAGATTGGACCTGGGACCAGCTTGACTCCTGTGTTGCAGAAACACACATTTTAACATGCTTATTTATTCAGGAGCTTGTTTTCCACCTAGCTTTTAGTTTGATAGGTAAGGTGGTTAACAGGTTTTGATATCTAAGATTTTATTCTGGTACTTACTGTGACTTTCATGACTGGTAATACTTTGTGGGTGCTCAAAATGCCAAATTGAACTATGATTCAGTTTACACACTAAAATGTTATAAGAAAACCTGTCTGGATAGCTGAGTGTGTTAGAGTACCACGTTATCAGAATGTGGATCAAATCTGCCCTGTGGTTTAACAAGTGTGCTGGTCAGCCGGAATGTGGTTTTGAGGTGGCTTTCCACAGCCACCTAGGTAGACACTGTAATGGTTTCTATGTCTCACCATAATGTACAAACACTTGGCACCACAGTGTCGTATTTTACCATGCAGTTTCACTGTAGATGGACATTAGAGGTACACAGATTCATCTCTAGGTAAGAACTGGCAGTAACACTAAATTGCCTTTGGGAGTGGCTACTCCATCATAATAATAACCTGTATATGGCTGTGGTTTGTTCTTCATGAAATAGAAGTAACATACTGGTCCCAATATGTCACTGGCTGGATAAAAGGGCATCACACAAGAAGGAAGTATTAAAAGAAATTTTGTATCACATTGACCATAAAGCTCCTTCACCGATTGTTTTCAATAACAGCCATAAACATAAACATCATGGAACAGTTCTATTTAGCTCAATGTATTATATGAATTTAGATGTCTTCAATTATTAAAAAATGCTGACAGACTCGAGTAAAGCACATTTCATTTCACATAATTTTGAATTGATGAAAATAGGAAATAGTGTTGAAATTGAGGAAATTGTTGTTACACCCAACACCAATTTAACTCATCAAGTGAAAAAATTCTTTTTCCAGCTGAAACGCCGCCAACTTCAGCTGCGGACACAGTATGAAGGTATACCTCCTGGTTTGGTGCTATTAAACCTATTGTACAAAGGTTGTCAGGACTGTGTAAAACCTCCTACCACTGAAGGCGATGTAAGTGAAGCATTGCTCATAATCATGACTTTTATATTGCTTACGTCTTTAAACAAGAGATTATTTTCATTTTGCTCCAGTCTTGAAATTTTCTTAAACAAGTTTCATCTGTAGTATAGCAAAGACAAAAATTTGCTGAATCTCAATTCTTTTCCCTTGCATTTGAGTTGATCAACTTCCTTAGTTGAAAATCTTTTTCCAAGAAGGATAGAGCAAAAATAAATGTGTCAAATATCAGCATTGTTACAACATCCACAGCACTTAATAGTAAGGGAAGTGGAAGTTTATTGTCTCTTAACATACAATTTCAAGTCATTGACTTAAAAGTACAGGAGACTCAACAAAACATAAAAACTGGTTTACAGTTTTCCTTATAATACCAGTAACATAATATACAGTACTGAATAATTACTTAATTAAGCAATTAATAATTTTTCTTCAGAAGTAACAAAGTTTTAAGATTAAGAGTCCTAAGTACTTACTCTCTCCTGCTCAAATTTTCAGGTTGTCATTTATGATTCTTCTACTGAATAGTAACATTTCTGCAGTAGTTTCTCATATAAGGATTTTTTCAGTGTTTCTAAATTTATGCTGAGCAATGCTCTTCTCTTCACTTTGTTATAAATTTTCATACACAAATGTTTGAGCATAAATTTTTAAACAGTGGGTTGGCAGCATAAAATTATTTTGATTTCTGGTGTTGTAATCATGCTGAAAATGATTTGCTACAAATAAATCAGAGTTACTGTGTACAAAGATAATCATCTCATATATGTATAGTCAGGAAACACATAGTATACTCAGATTTTTTAGGAGTGGGTGATACGATTTTCTTCGCCCTACATTGTGCATATTTCTAATGATGGTTTTCTGAAGTTTTAGTATTCGACACATATAGTTTGACGTACCCCAAAATACAATTCCATACCTTATTACTGACTCAAAGTAGCTGTGATATACTACTTTTCTTATGTCCATACTGGTAGCATTGTACAGTATTCTCATTGTATAAGCTAGGCTATTCAATTTATTTGCAAGGTACTGTATGTGTGACCCCATGATAGATTTATATCTAGTTGCATTCCCATGAATTTCACACAGCTAGCTTCCTGCAAAACCTGGTTTCTGTGACTGATCTGAATATCATTTAATTTTGCTTGTTTTGTTTTAAATTGCATTAACTGAGTCTTTTCCTTGTTTAATTTTAACCCATTTAAATCAAACCAGGTATCTAAGTTTTCTAAAGTATTTAATACGGTTTGTGGAATTTCATCTGTAATGTTACTTTCAATGGTTAAAGATGTGTCATCTGCAAATAAAATTCAGTGACACTCAATATTAAGTAGCAGATCATTTATGTAAAACAAAAACAGAATGGGACC
Source organism: Schistocerca nitens (assembly GCF_023898315.1). Lineage (NCBI taxonomy): Eukaryota > Metazoa > Arthropoda > Insecta > Orthoptera > Acrididae > Schistocerca > Schistocerca nitens. The sequence goes on along the minus strand of NC_064614.1, from coordinate 602,174,957 downwards.
TAAGACAGAACCTTGGGGTACTCCTTGTGATGAAATGGTTGTCCAATTATTTTAGAGACTGTTTTTAACACTTTTGTTGGCATCCCATCCCATCCTGCTGATGTTTTACTTTTCGGTGACAGTATCACGTTTTCTGTATCTTTTACTGTAGTTTTTGTAAATGTACTCAAAAATTCACCGTGAGGTTGCTCACCATTGAAGAAATTGACCGTGTCTGGATACTCTGCTTCATTGACATTAGATTTGTTTACATTTATAAAGAATTCATTAAACAATTTAAAAATTTGAGCAGAATTTACAATAGTGTTATCCTCTATCTTGATGTCAGAAATATCATGGACTCTACCTGTGGCACCTGTTTCAGCTTTGATCACTGACCATAATGCCTTTGATTTGTTTTCACTATCCAATATAACTCTATTATTTGCCAGTTCTTTGGCTGCCTTTACAACTTTTTTAAAAATATTTTTGTAATCTTTCACATGGGTAACAAAATCAGGACTTTTATTATGTTTTAGTTCCCTATGTAGCCATCTTTTTCTTGCACTCGAGATTTTTATTCCTTCAGTAATCCACTTTACTTTATTTCCTACTTTTTCATGATGCACAGTAAGGGGGAAAGTTTCATTAAAAATGAGCAGGAATTTATCCAAGAAAGTAGCAAAATTTTCAGAGCATGAAATACTATGATCTATAGACCACTCCACTTTATTTAATCTACATTCAAATAAGTTTATATTTTCTTTGCTGAACTGGCATTTGGTGTAGGTTTTTTTCGAGCAAGGTTCTATTGTTTTTGGCAAGTTCTATTGTTTTTGGTAACTCCATAAACAGAGCACAATGATCAGAAAGTCCTAAATCTAAACAAAACTTATTTGCCTCATTATAAGTGTAATTGGTTAAAATATTAGTGTAATTGGTTAAAGTATTATCTATACATGTTGCAGACACTTCGTTTACTTGAGTGAAATCAGTTAAATGTGCACTGAAACCCAATGTTTGAATCATATCAATGAATTTTGTTGAGTTATTGGCTTCACTGGCTAGATCTTTGTTGAAATCAGCGGTTATTATGACACTCTTCTTGGTCTCTTTTTGAAGTTTTTGCAATAGACACTGGAATTTCGACAAAAAATGTTTCATTATTTCTGCGCCCGGAATTCTGTGCACAGATAAAATTACAATATTTTGCGCTAATTCTATGCAGCAACTTTCAAATATACATTCTTCACTAAGGGAATCAAAATCGAGTCTTGCTTTATATTCCGTAGATCTTTCCACTAGTATGCATGATCCTCCTCGAGTTAAATTACTTCTACAAAAGCTGCTGGCAACATAAAAATTATCAAGGTTATTTAAGATTTTGATACTATCCTTTGTAAGCCAGTGTTCATTCAAGCATACAATCTTGATATTTGGTATTTCTGACAAAATGATTTGCAAGTCATTAATTTTTGTTTCTCTGCCATCTGTGTAATTTGAACTTAACCCATTTCTAATGGCATCTGATTTGAAACTTCGTTATCAATTTTTACACCCCCATCTTTGCATACTAGTTTCCCTTGTTAAGTATGTTCTTACATATATCACTATATATATTGCTGAATGTTGCTGATCCTAGCCTGTTCAGATGCAGTCCATCTTGTCCCAGACATTTATCACTAATAAATTTATTCGAATCCACGAAAACTGCACCAAGTCTGTTGCACTGTTCTCTGATGCGATTGTTTATCCTCTCTATGTATTTATCACTTACCGATCTTCTGTGCATGATACTACTAATAATGAGTGTCTTAATAATCTATATTACTAAGCAAGTACTTGGGGGTTTGGTAACACTGTTCCAGTTGAGGTTGCATATCCAGTGGCTCCTAGGTGTAACAGTTACTTGATTTCAGTATGTCCTGTGATTACTGGCCAAATTTAAAAATTTAAGTTACTATCATGCTATCATAACTAACCCATTAAAAAGTATAATCTTATGTTAAAGGTTTAATACAGTAAGACAAATACTACAGTTAGAACCCGTGTATGTGCCTTGAACAACATAGGAAATCACCCTGAGTGTATTCAACCAATATTTGAGAACAAGGGCTTTTAGTGATTTCCAACAAGTTTAAACTTAATTTCAAACCTTTGAGGGAATAGGATATAGTTGTAGGTAAACAATTAGAATTCTCTCAGATACGGATTTATTAGCACTTCGCTTCTACACAGATACAAGTCCGGAGGCTAACTGCCGTTAGCGGCCAACATCCTCCCCAAAGCCCTCTCCTCAAAGATAGCACACTCATACACTGAACAAATATCAATATTTATGGTGCTCTATGCCACACCTTTATCAATTTTTTCTGGCTGATATTCACCATGATGAAAGGAGAAAACATGTTGCTTACTACATTTTCAGTGTTCTTGCAGTAAAACTTCAGCATTAGGTGTGACATTTTAATTTATTACTTCTTTAACACTAACTCTATTTACAACACTTTTGCAGGCTGCCCAGTCTATATTCATTCAGTGTTTTATTAATGAAAGCACATTAAGCATGACTGGATACCTTTCCTAAACTAACCTTACTGTCATGCATAACATCAAATACATCTTGATGCATTAATTCATTTTTAATCGGACACTTGATGTTGTCCAATACACGGAAGCCTGATTCTTTAAAGAATCGGGGAAATACTCGTTAACTAATGTTAATGAAAAGAGTAGTGTGTTAATGTGGAAAGGGGGAGGAGAACGACGAAGTGAAAAAATGTCGGTAAATTACATGGTTTTTCTAACTGTCTTTATCCCCATGTTGCATGTAGTGAAGCAGCCCAAATCAGTGTTTTTAAAATTGATGAACAACTATTTTTTTGGGCTGATATTCTCTTTTGTTTTGCTCATAAATATTTTATGACAAGTGTGAATCACTGTGACAAAATTCTTCTTATCTATTCCATTTCCAAATTGTTAGTTTTTGATACTTTGGTCACTATTATTGTGTTCTACATCTAAAGGTCATTTGGAATTTGTCTAGAGAGCTGTAATATGAAATTTGCGTGTTAATGTTAGTTTATTACTTGACCCTTCTCTTACAGACGGATTGCTTGCTTTTTGTGCTGACTACTGCTGGACGAGACCTGGACCAAGAACTCCCACAACAACTGCAGCAGCTCCTTGCTAAAATAAGAGACACTTTCCTCACAGCAGCTGCTACTCCCCTCATTAAAAAGCATCTCCTGCAGTTGATTGAGCTTCACGCATCACGGTGGCAGTTACCTGCATCAGCTGTTATGTATTACACCACACCACAGTACAGTCGTTCAGCAGCTACCTAATTTTTAATAACCCACTACTCTGAAATCTCTCTGAATTGTGGAGTGCTGTATTTTCAAAAGTTTCCATGATTCTGCAAAGTTGAACTGTACCTTGAATATTTATTGTAGAATAATTAATGTGATCTAGGTCGGATGTGAAATTGATGCTTGCAAAATTTGAAAGAAAACATTTCAAGTTATTTAATGTTAAAGCTTTAAGGATACAATTATTGATGGCTTCTATAACATTGTGGGGCTCCACGTCACCTACAGAAAGGTATATACTGTATAAAATGACAATACTAAATATCTTTTAATGTTATATTTCGATTAGTGTAATCATATTAGAATGACTGCAGGATTCCACTGTTATTGAAAAATCAAAAGTGGCGATGTTTAATGAATAAGGGATTACTTGATTTGTCAAAGAGGTTGTTAGGCAGTATGTGGTGAAATATGATGACAGTAGCAACCTTTTAGCTGTAATAAGCTGCACTCATTTTGCCATAGCTTGCAGTAAAGAATCTTGGCCTCTTACACAACACTTCAGGGAACCGATGAAAGATTATGTTCTTTTTGTGAATTGTGTTACACAAGTAACTTAGTTTGAGAAATTGTGTTGTATCAAATATGTCAGCGCTTCAAGACATCATTGAAGGAAATAATAACATTGCTTGTTTTGGTACAACACTGCCAATTCTTGTGTTGGATTCCACTACTATGTCATAGGATACATCGAAATGTCCAGATATATATGTGATGTGTAATTCAAATAGATAAACAATAGAGCAGAATGGCAAGTAATATTTCTACCTGAATTTGAAACTAATTTAGTGGAAGTCCTTTGCTAGTTCATAATGTGTATACATATCTGTTAAAACAAGAACATTGAGTGTTATTGTGTATTAATTAAATGTAGTATGTGTGTTACTCATGACATGTTTTTCATGTTACAAAGGAGTTTATTTTCTTCTGGTAAATCATATATTTCATATTGGTAGCCAAACATTGCAAACGTGTATACTCATTCTGGAGTCCCTGTTCCTATTTACACTGTTTTACAGCCTACATACTGGTATATATGTCGCTCCATTCAATTAGACGGACAGACCATAACTCATTATATCATATGGCCAGAAAAACATATGATAACAGCAGCAGTTGTTGCAAAATACTTAACAGTTTGCTAATTTTGGATGAAAGTTGTAGATTTCATTGTCTAGTAATTTAAATGGTGCTTTTATACAACTTATAACCAAAGAGGCTCTTAATGAAGTGGTGCTGTTTATTATTATTTTGGATTGAATCTGTAAATAAAACATTCATAGTCATTGCCCTGTCTGAAACACGTGTTTCAGATCACTTCACAATATCTAAGCAGTATAACTTTAGAATTTTCCATTTCTTGTTTGTGTTTGTGCATTTTGAGTTAACTTGTCTGTTGGTAGATGAACACACAAAGTACTTGTGTTAAGTTTAGTTTCATGTTGATGTGCTCTTTTGTTAATTTCACATTTTGTTGTTATGTCATCATTACTATATTTATTTTCTGAAGTTTGGATTATTGATACAGAAGAATATGGCTCATCACTTAGGTGTTGTACTTAAGTTTCATGCAGCCATTCTGTATAAATTCCAAAGCAAGTTAATAAAATGCAGAGTTGAGACAGCAAAATTTGATTATATATAAAATATTTAAAAAAGAAATACTTTGTATATATGTGTTTTGTTATAAGATATACTTCATGTTTTGTACACTAGAAGATGTTACTTTCTTTACTCATTCCTCATATATCATCTTTTTTCTGGATGTGCCTTAGGAAGAAATCAGGGTTTCTTAACTAAATACTGAAATACATAAATATGTAACATTTTCTACTTTGTGAAATATCTAGTCTTATTGTTATACTACATTTGTATTTCTAATAAATAAGACAATTGAGGTTTGATAATTGTATTTTCTCTTCTTTCTTACTTTGTAAGTGCAACGCTCTTTCTTCATGGTGTGAAACAGTGTGCCACAGAGATTCAGTGACAGATTCCCTTTTTTAGCACAGCTGTTAAAAAGTTTATAGATTTCATTCACACAGCTCTGACCTACAGAGGGTAATAAATAAGAATGAATACTTAACATGGAAGTGAAATAACTAGGCTAATCATAAAATTGACTAAGTGGGGCACTGACCAACTGAAAGTAGTGAGTTATTCTGTGCATTGAATAAAAGTGAATTCAAAGACTGCATTATAATATTAACTTTATTGAAAAATACAATTGTACTTTACAGCCATGTTTTTCTGCATAAAATGACTGAAAATATTTTAAAAAATTTACCTCAAAAATAAAATAATGTTGTTGGGCCAAATGAAACTGCCATGCATGTTTATCCATAACAAGTTTTACTTACAGCAAAGAAGCCAAATGCAAATACTGTAGAAGGTAATTCTATGAAATTCTCTTCAGATTTGCACATGCTTCATATCTGCTCCCATCCCTCCTGTTTTTATATACTGTATGTTATTTTATAAAACAGCCAAAAAAGAGCAGATGAAGCCTTTGTAAATGATCACATAGTATACCAAACATATGGTACAGAAAGCACTTGGTGAAATATAAACCATTCAGAGACTAAAGGTAACAATTCACTGAATAATTGAGGTGCTGTGCTGAGTCAGTGACAGGCCCATAAACAAGACAAGTTGTTGCTAGCTTTTGGTAAAATCCTTCTTCAGACCTCTAATGATTTAAAGCCCTGCAGGATGATTTGTCTAAAAGCTAGCAACATTTTCTGTCTCATTTATGTACCTTTTGACAACTCAGGATCTTGGCTATTTGATGAGTATATGTCTTTACTCCTTAGCTAATTTATACTAGAGAAACTAAAATACTTAAAACTACTTAGATCTTGTAGTGAAATGAAGGTTCCTTCTCTATTTATTTATTTATATCAAATATCATCATTGCAGATATTAAGAAGTTTTTGTACAGTTTATTTATTCATTTTGCATAGCCACCATTGCAAATCTGGCTTTTTTTGTGTGTGTTAGGGCACAAAACAGCCTGGACCTGATCCATTTTCCATACATGTGATTTACAGGTTAATAGTAAATAAATTACAAAATTAATGAAAACTAAAGAAAAAGAACGAAAGTCATCTTCAGAAGAGAGAGCTCACCATCTGTCAGAGAGCAGTATCCATTGTGAAAGCAAGTAAGGAGTACATCATATCACCTTAGTGACTGACTTAGTGACTGCTCAACTGTATACAGTTGAGCAGTTTTGCTTACTGACCATAACTTGCTCCTCTTTTCCAGCCAGTCTTCCTCCCAATGGTGCATCCCTGTGTTTTAACATGAAGGTCATTGAATTGGGTTTCTGAATTTGTCAAATTATTGCCCTGAATTTCTACATGCTATAATGGAATATCAACACTTTTGGCAGTTGCTGCACATAAGGTGGTAGGCCTGGATGGGTTGAACTATTTTTTGCTGCAGAGTACATAAACTGGATGGCTGAAATGCAGGCAGGTAGTTGGAGCAGATAAATTTTGTACCTCAAAAAATCTCAACAGCTCCAGTGTCCTGCAGGTCATAGGTATCATTGCATCATAAATGGTCAATTTGTTCACTAAATGGAACTTGAGATGACTGAGAAAAGGCATAAAATCTCCTGTTTTTTTTTAGATTAGATTTACTTTCATTCCAATTGATCCGTAGTGAGGAGGTCCTCCAGGATGTGGAACATGTCAGAAAAACAACAATACATGACAAATATTTACAATTAAAACAAATAAGCTAATGTACCATTCCACAGGTCCCAAGTGGAATGATCGTCATTTTTTAATGAACACTAAGAGTAATTTTACAAATACTAATGCACTGAATTTAAAATAAAAAAGTTTTTTTATTTATTTATAAGGTAATACAACTACTGTAATACTTATTTACAATGAACACATTACTGCACTGAAATGGTGCAGAAGTTAGATTATACTAACACACACACACACACACACACACAAATTTTCAATGAACACATTACTGCACTGAAATTGTGCAGAAGTTATGTTGTACTTATATACAAATCAGTTGGTTTTACTAAGAAATTCATCAATGGAGTAGAAGGAGTTGGCCACCAATAAATCCTTTAGGCTTCTCTTAAACTGAATTTCATTGGTTGTTAAGATTTTTATGGCTGCTGGCAAGTTATTGAAAATGTGTGTTCCTGAATAATGCACACCTTTTTGTACAAGACTAAGTGACTTTAAATCCTTGTGAAGATTATTCTTATTTCTAGTATTGATTCCATGAATTGAGCTGTTGGTTTGAAAAAGTGATATATTTTTAATGACAAATTTCATTAAGGAATAAATATATTGGGAAGCAGTAGTTAGTATCCCTAGTTCCCTAAACAGGCTTCTGCAGGATGTTCTTGAGTTCACACCACATATAACTCTCACTGCACGTTTTTGTGCCCGGAAAACTTTAGCTTGGCTTGATGAATTACCCCAAAAAATAATCCCATATGACATTATGGAATGAAAGTAAGCATAGTATGCCAGCTTTTTCATTTTTATATCCCCTATGTCTGACAAAATTCGCATTGCAAACAGAGATTTGTTAAGACGCTTCAGCAGTTCTGTGGTGTGCTCCTCCCAGTTGAATTTATTATCAAGCTGTAATCCCAAGAATTTAACACTGTCCACTTCTTCTATCTTCTTGTCATCGTATGTTAGACATATACTCTTGGGACACCCCTTACAAGTTCTGAACCGCATGTAGTGTGTTTTTTCAAAGTTTAGTGACAAAGAATTGGCTAGGAACCAGTGATTAATGTCCACAAATATTTTATTGGCTGATCTTTCTAAGACTACATTTGACTTGCTATTTATTGCAATGTTTGTATCATCGGCAAACAAAACAAACTTGGCATCTGGTAATGTTACTGATGAAAGGTCATTGATATACACAAGAAAAAGTAAGGGCCCCAAAATGGAACCTTGTGGGACCCCACATGTAATTAGTTCCCAGATGGATGAGGCCTGATAGCTTGATACATGTCTCTTTCCTAATAACACCCTTTGTTTCCTGCCAGAGATATAAGATTTGAACCATTTTGCAGCATTTCCTGTTATACTATAATATTCTAGTTTACTTAAAAGGATATTGTGATTTACACAGTCAAATGCCTTTGACAGATCACAAAATATACCAGTTGCCTGCAATTTTTTGTCTAATGAATTAAGCACATTTTCACTGTAAGTGTAGATAGCCTTCTCAATATCAGAACCTTTTAGAAATCCAAACTGTGACTTTGACAGTATGTTATTTGAGATAAGATGGTTATAAAGACGACTGTACATTACTTTTTCGAAAATTTTTGAGAATGCTGGCAACAGTGAAATTGGACGGAAATTTGATGCTATTTCTTTATCTCCCTTCTTAAACAGTGGCTTAACTTCAGCATATTTCAGCCATTCAGGAAATATTCCACTAATAAACGACTGGTTACACAGATAGCTTAATATGTTACTTAGCTCAGAATCACATTCTTTAATTAACTTTGTTGATATTTCATCATACCCACTAGATGTTTTTGATTTTAAAGATTTTATGATGGACATTATTTCTGTTGGGGTAGTGAGGGTCAAATTCATATTAAGGAAGTTACTTGAAATGTCTGGTCTAAGGTAATCCATAGCAGCATCTACCGAACCTGACAACCCCATCTTGTCAGTAACAGTTATAAAATGTTTGTTAAAAAGTTCTGCAACACTATACACATCTGTCACCAATGTATCATTTACTCTTAATGCTATTTGTTCCTCTTCATGCCTGGTTCTACCGGTCTCCTCCTTCACTATATCCCATATTGTCTTTATTTTGTTATCTGATATGACTATCTTTTCCTTGTAATATATTTGCTTTGACATCCGTATTACAGTCTTTAATATTTTGCAGTATTTCTTATAATGTGCTATAGCATCAACATTGGAAATGTTTCGGAGTGCCAGATACAGTTTTCTTTTTGTTTTACAAGATACCCCTATTCCTCGAGTAATCCATGGCTTCTTTGTAGACTTTGCTCTAACCTTGGTAAGTTTTGGGGGAAAGCAGTGTTCGAATAAGGTAAGCACTTTATTAGCAAAAATGTTATATTTTTCATTCATGCCATGAACGCTGTAAACATCAGTCCAGTGAATGTCTCTGAGGAGTGTCCTAAAATAATCAATTTTTGGCTTACTGATTACCCTTTTGAGCTCAGATTTAACAGATTTTATATCCTGTTCAGTATTAACATTTAACAGAAGGAACTGCATGTCATGGTCTGAGAGGCCATTGACTATTGGTTTTGTAATATAATTTTGTTCATTGGACTTTTCTATAAAGATATTATCAATGGCTGTTTGTGAGCAAGTGGCTATCCTAGTGGGGAACTTTACTGTGGGAATTAAGTTGAATGATAGTGTTACTAACTCAAACAAGTTCTTATTGGGAGAGTCTTTAAGGAAATCTACATTGAAATCACCAGCAACCACTATTTCTTTGTTTTTGGTTGTTAAATGGGCCAGTACAGCTTCAAGGTGGTTGACAAACAGATTAAAGTTACCTGCAGGTGCTCGATATACACTTAATATTATGAAGGATTTTTTGTGAAATTCTAATTCTGTTGCACATGCTTCCATATGCTGTGTAAGTTGCCATATGATCACGATTATTAGAAGTTAATTCAAAAGTGCAGTTGGGAGTATTCTCCCTCCTACACCAATTTATATCTATTACAATCCTGGCCTTCTTAAAAATTTGATGCAGCAGCTGGAACCCCATTTGGTGGGTACTGACAAGGAAATTGTCATGTATGACATTTCAAGCCTTTCAAGAACTTTTTTTCACTGTAAGAGTACATTAATCAAAATTGTGTTCTAAAACACATTGGGGAGTATTTTAAAAGTTACTAGTGATACCCAATATTGATGCACGCAGAATTATTTATACATTCTTTCTTTCCTAATGTTCATAACAAGTAAAGATAGCACAATCCTGACTATTGGTCAGATTGGACTTAATACACACATGTGTATAATATTGTTACAATTCTCACAACAGTTTTTACATTCATCACATTTTCCCCACAGTCTCTCCTGTTTATTTCTTACAGTACATTGTTTTGGAGTACTGAAAATATTTTCTTTACTCTTAACAGATAAAGACTAATGCATCCAAGCACTTTGCAGTATGTAGATCATAAAACATGCATAACTGAAAACCAACAAATGGTTCATGTTCAAGATGTATGTTGTTGAAAGATGTGAAGTGACATATCTACTGGAAATTATATTCTCTGAGAATGTCCTGAAAAGTCCATAATGTATATTTGTCATTGAATAATGCTGGTTGTTCCCTATGTAACCACCTTTTTCTTGTCCTGCAAGACAGTAGTGTCATATCTGGGTGGAAGAGTCCAATAAAAGCAGTAAATTATTTTTGTTGATGGGTAAGTAGATATTCTGAGTGTCCTTAGTCAATCTCCCCTCATTTCATCTCACTTCATGCCAAATCTATCACCATTCTTATCTTCACAAGCACTATCAGGACTTAACTCTTGTCTTTTTGTCCCTTTGTTTTCTGTCCACTCTGGTAAACTCAATATGCATCTTTCCACTTGTAATTCAGCAAACCTCATTTTTTGGACTTTAACATCATTTTGTGTTCTTGTTTCACTTCTGTGTGTTAGTACTGGCAGTGTATATTGGCCATAAACTTGCAGTTTAAGGCACATTGCAGATTTACTTGTGACTACAGCCTTCTACTTCCTAAATGAACCCCTAAATGAACTCCCTTTTCCTTTCTTTAATTGTCCATCCACATATTTTCAGAAGTGCTGCAAAAAATCAGATTAATATTTGCTTAAGGGAGTTGGATGACTAATTTCTGTAGGTGCCGCTTCTAGTGTCATTCTTAGCTTTCAAAACTCCAGGTTACATCATCTTTATTGGAGATGTGGGTGGGACAGGTCACTTAGAACTTGTTGAATGGATACCTCGTTTGGTTCTGGGTAGTAACTTACTTGCAAAATCAGACAAGCCACAGTGGTGAATAGTTTTATGATGGAAACAACCAATGGTAGAACTAAATTCACTTGTCAAATTATGTAACAATAATGGAAACTCCTATGTTTTTGATTCCCCTAGATGTGGTAACAAATGGAGCCTGTTATTTACATGTCTAAAAAATCTCATCAGTTCTTTCACAATAATAGGGGAGTCTTATTTTTAACATGTTGCAATGAAATATATATACAGTAGTTTTCTTTATGTTGTTGTTTGTGGTCATCTTCAGTCCAAAGATTAGTTTGATGCAGATCTCCACACTAGTCTATTCTATGCAAGCCTCTATGTGTCAGCATAACTGATGCACCCTGTATCCTTTTCAGTCTGCAAACTGAAGTGACGAGTCAAATTGTGTAATAATAGTTTTTTTTCCAAATTCAGTTTGGTACTTCTTCATTGTTTACTTGATGCACCAATCTGATTTCAGAATTCTTCTGTAGCACCACATTTCAAATGCTTAGGTTTTCATCTTGATTTAACTGTTTAAGTCAGTTCCTCCAACATCCTCATGATGAGATGTTACTGGTAGATAGCCATCTCGGGAGTAGTGGAGAACCAAAGTACTGTAAAATCATCTGTGAATCGGGAATATTGTACAGTTAAGGTGGATGTAATGAACCCACATTAACAGTATATTGAATAAGTCAAACAAGATGGCAAAGCACCTGCTATAAATTCATATGCAGCTCTTGAAGGCAGCACCACATTAACTACTTGTGGATGTGCATCCCTCCTTTCATTAGGAGGGTAGTAGTATTGTAGCCATCCATGGGTTGGAAAAGTATCCAGTCTGTGAGATTCAATTTAACGTAACAAAGAGGATTTTTCTGGTGATGACTTTTACAGTTTTGCTATGTGGTGTTACGGATTTCACGAAGATCAACTATTGTCCCCTGGCCCTCCTTCGTGTTTTACCATCCCACATTTACCTCGTTGCCTTTAATTTGCATCTACCGTCATGTGATCAAACTTTTCTCTTAAGGCTCACATGAGACCTTTAAGGCTTTCTGTCCCTGTTCTCCAGTGTGCAAATTGTCTGCACCATTTTTAGTTGTTTGTTGTGTAATGAAAGCCTATCTGCGCCTAGGATTTGAAATTTAGGATGTAACCTTCAATAGAACAAAACTAACATTAATATGTTCAGGAAATGGTAGCAACTTGAATGTTAAACTGAAGACAATAGTTTTCTATAGCTTGTCATTGACCAAACACTGATCCCCCCCCCCCCCCCCCACCCACCCCCGATGGCTACGATTTATCTATTCACATAATATATTCTATAAATGTCATCATAAAGCAGTGTCTTCTGGGATGTCACACCAAGTTAATGGTATAACTGGCAAAAATTGCCATTTAAGACAACATTTGTAAAATATACAAACAGCTAATTTGTCACTCTCCTTACTCTTTTTTGCAATTTTTCAGTGTTAATTTTCATATCTCTACAGCTTATAATAGCCTCATTGAAGTTAAAGATGATGTGCTCTTTTTATTGGGGCACTGCCTCAGATTGTTGGTGTGCTGATCATCATCAGAAAGAATTTTTTGCTCTACTGCGGGTGGGTGACTTGAACCCCAAAAATTTGCCTTTCATGCGCAACACTCTTACCACTCGAGTTATTCATGCATGAGTCATAGTTCACCCCAACAGCTTCAATTCTACCAATAGATCACTCCTACCTTTTAAATGTTCCAAATCTCTCCTATGTGCTTGTCTTGCTGGATTGATTAACAAAAAACTACAGTAGAGCCCCATGATCCGAAAAAAGCACTGAAATTGATAATGTTCTAGAATGAATTTTATTTGGAAGTGTAACTGTCGGCCAGCTTTAATCCTTAAAAAATAAAAGGAAATTGTAGTTGCAGCTCCCCTCTCCATGTCTCTTTGTGGAGAACTTGATAAACAAAATAAATGTGTGACAGGTTGACAGCTATCAAAATATGGATGAAAAATGCACACACACCAAGTTCTGTGGGACCCACATGAAGAAACAGTATATGAATAAATAATACATTATAGAAAAAGTTCTCAGCTACTGAAGAATTCTTGTAGAGAATAGGAGTGTTCTACAAGGAAACCTTTCAACTTGGAGGTAAATACTCGGAGTTTATCACTCAAGTTCAGTTCTGCTGGAAGCTTACTGAAAATGAAATTTGCTGAATAGTGCACACTTTCCTGTACAGTGCTTAAGTAAGCATTATCAAGGTGTGTATTGTATTTCCATAAAGTGTTCACTGGATGACCCAGTATTGTCAACAAAATATCCTATGGTCAAATATACATACAGGGATGGCAGAGGGAGTATTCAGAGTTGTATATGGAGTTCATGAACTAACACTGCAGATCAGTTTGACACCTGTTTTCTGTACTAAGTATATTTTTGAGAGTGCACAGAGTTGTCCCGAACTATAAACTGTCAGACAATAAAATGACAGTAATGTAAACAAGCTTATGTGTTTGTGACATAAACAGTGGAAATCATTCTTATAGTGAAGATAGCAGCATTCAGTTTTTCCACAAGATCTTGAACACGATACTTCCAAGAAAGCTTTTGATCTACCCACAATCCTAAGAATTCAGAATACATGGCATTGCCAACTTAAACTTGACAGCTTTCGGACAGTAAAATTTTACTTTTATGTGAGTAATGTGTGGTTGAAATTATCAGATATTTTTGTTAAGTCCAAGTAAACAACTACTGTCCTCAACCTATTGTTTAGCCATGCTAGTTCCTCACACACAAAAGAATTAATACAATTTTTTGTGGATACTTCCTTCTGTAGTCGGAGTCTTGACAGCAAGCTGTGTGCCCTGAGATATGCCACTATTCTCCCACACATTATGTTCTCAAAACCTTTGGAAAACTGGTAGAGCAACTGGAGCGGAGGAGGAGTCTGGTGAGCAAGCTACGGACATTCTCCACAGGCATGGACTCTGCACACCTGGAACCAAGTTGGAAAAACTTCTGTGTGCAAAGCACAGCCACATTGACACCTCCCACAGATATGAGAGCACTGGCAAGCACAAGGGGTTTTGGTTAGGCCACCGCCCTTTTGGCCCCATGACCCAATCATGCTTGTCAAGTGAAGACAGTTTTCCTTCTCACCTAATTCAGACATTTCATGAGCCAGCTGGACAAAGATTATGTTGCCTAAGTGCAGGACATAATCACTGTCCAACTAACACAGGCTTCATATAAGTGACTAAAGGAGGAATTAATCTGGTGAATTTCATCATCGCAGGAATAACAGGTGTATCAGTTGCTGCAATAAGAGGAATGTGGTGACAGGAGGCCATCACAGTTCCTGTGCCATCTGCAGAGCCTGGCATAGTCTGACATGGTTCGGGACTCAAGAGTTGCATGCTATCTGTGTGAGCAACCTCCCAGCACAAGTGCAAGTGATCATCACTACATGGACAGAAATGCAGGTGGATGCCACTGTGCACTTGGCCAATCGGATGCATAATGCACTGGCAATGGTGCTTAATATCGCTGCTGCAGCAGCTTACGATGCCGTAATTCACCAGCAAGTTTCACTCCTTCTGCCACAGCCGCTGCCCCGGATGCTGACCTGCACCATCTAGTCAGAACTTGGCCTTCTAGTTGGCAGCAAGCAAGTCAACCAGTTGATGCATGTACAGCCAGAGGGCAACAAGCATTGCAGCAGTAGCAGATCCAGGTACTGCTGAACTGGCTTGCACAACTGGCAGTACAGTATCAACCATTCTGTCGGTACTCTGCCAGCATCTGATCAGTCACTGGGCAGCCTTTGCTGGTATCATATCCACTCTGGCAATGAAGTGAAAAAGTATCAGCCTCCCTGCTCGCATCCAACTACCATCTTCAATCAGGCCTAGATGCCCCCAGCTGTAGTGGAATATCCAGGAGGCATCTTTGTAGCAGAACGGGCTGGCAGTGTGAAGTACCATGGCAATAAGGGTTTCTGTCTGTCACCTCCAGAAGTCAAAGGCACTGTCTCTTACAGTGCCAAAAAACTGAGGCATAAAAACATTTGGCTCACAGCACCAAAATTCAGATCTCTGACTGCATCACACATTTGTATGTACATGGCTGACGTCAATGAGCTGATCCTAGGTGCGGATTTGCTCAGCCAGCACAAGCTGCTAGCTGACATTGCAAATGCCCAGCTGACTGATTCAACAGTAAATTTGACGATAGTGGGATAACAGCAGTAGGCCACTTCACTGTAAAACCCGTTATGTCTCCCCCTCCCCGACCATACGCTGACATGCTGGACAAATTTCCAGAGCTCACTTGCCCACCTGGTGCACCAAGGGACATCAGACATTCAACAATCCATCATCAATGGTCCTGTGCCTTGCACTTAGTCTCCAAGAAAGACAATTCATAGTGACCATGCGGGGGCTATTATGCTGTACTGCACATGTATGATTTTAGCCACGTGTTAACAAGTTCCCGTTTTTCCCTGTGTGAGCCTGTCATTGTTATTAACCCCTCAAAGTGTATACTTTGGGCCACAGAAATTAAGTTTCTAGACCATTTAATCATCCCTAGCGGACTACCAGACAAGGTACAAGTGATCTTGAACGTGCCGCACCCACAGACACTAAGACTTACGCCCCTACCTTAGCATGAGAAATTTTTGTCGGTGTAATCTGCCTAATGCTGCACTGCGTGCCCACCTAGAAGGGAAGGACTCCCATTATCTGGGCTGATTCAATGGAGAGAATCTTTTATTGAGTCCAAGTGGAGCCTCATAGAAGCAACGTTTCTCGTTCCACAGTGTGCAGTCCTGAACTGGCCATGGTCGTGGATGACAGCAAAACACTTTGGCACATTCCCTCAATGACTAGTCAGTAACTGGCTTCCATTCGGTTTCTTCTCACAGGAGCTATCAGAGTTGCAACGCACCAGGAATGTTCACAACCCTGAGCTGCTTGCAGTGTTCGAGAAAGTGATTTTTACTGACCACAAGCATGTAATTCACTTGTTTCAGAATAAAAATACCAAGTGAACACCACACCAGTTGTGACAGTTGGAGTATGAGGTCTGTTCAAAAAAATTCCGCAACTTTGTCCACAAAACTTTTCTATGCTTACCTTTTACTTATTGTGCATGGTCTCCTTCGAAATACTGTCCTCCACAAGTGATACACTGCTCATAACACTGTTTCCACTGTCAAAAGCAGTCTTGGTATGCCTCTAGCTGGATCGTGTGAAGTGCCATGTGGGAATTTTCTTTTATCTCATGTATCGTTGCAAATCTTCGTCCTTGGGTTTTCAACATTGGAAATAAAAGAGAGTCTGCAGGGGTCTGGAGAGTACAGATGCAATGGATACACACCGACAGGGATGAATGTGCAGGTGCATTATCGTGGTGCAAGAGCCAAGAATTGCCTCACCACATTTCTGGCCATTTCCTTCTCACATTTTCTCACAGGCGTCACAGCATGTCCCGATACTACCACTGATTAAAAGTTTGTTCAAGTGGCATGAATTTATGATCACCTAGTCCTTCAAAGTGAAAAAGAACTATCAGCATGGATTTGATATTTGACCTGACCTGACGAGCATTTTCTGCCTTGGGGAACCTTTCCCGATGCATTATGAAGACTGAAGATTGGTCTCAACATCATTTAGTGCAGACATGTTGCTCCTGTAACTATGCCATCTCGAAATTCGCAAACAGTGCAACACAACATTCTTCTCAATACAGCACTGAACAATAACTAATAGAAAACTTCCGACAGTTACACATTAACACAGGTGTGTGCAAGGATGACAATCGTATTGCCCTCCAACACACCATTGGCACGAAATTATGAGTGTTACAGAATCTTTCAAACAGAGGTTGTATGTGTCGTAGTTCTCCACTATAACGCCACACTTGAGCAGCTCCACCAAACACTGAAAGCCCCTATGACACTGCCTGGACAGTAATATTCCACTGGTACTGCTCAGCCTGTGAGTGACACTAAAGAAGAGGTCCTCACCTGCCAACCTTGTCTATGGCCAATCATTTGGCATCCTTGGAGATTTTATGGATGAGATACCACCACTCCACGACACTTCGGCACACCCTACTGGCAAAAGGTTTGCGCACTTACATGGGCAGTCTCCGACAGCACGCACCGGCGTGGCATAGCACTGGCAAAGTATTTGTACATACCAACAAAACTGTACATGCCAGTGCAGTACAATTACCACTTTGGCTGCTTTACACTATGTCATCACTGTTGTGAACTAATGCATGATATCGAATACAAGCACAAGCCAACCAAAGTGTCAACGAACCATGTCGAGCCAGCTTACGTCTTGGCCACTCCTGCTCCCATTCACTTCTTCAGTCCAGCAGAAGACGTGTCAATCGATGACTTTCCCCATCACCACTCAGACAGAGCCCATACCCATGACTCTGAAAGATACACACATACTGTCACTATGCTGCTATGTGTATGTCAGCCACACCCCATCTTGCCTAGCCAGATGGCATAGCTGCCAAAGCCACACCCACCAGAGCCAGCCAGATGACTCCTAGCATAAGTGCCAGCAGACTGTGTCACGTGCTCTGCCCCCTCCATCCACTTCAGACACCCGTGATACACCATAACAGCTTGCCACACAATGCAGTAGCCTGTACCCCAGTAACTAAATGAGTTACAAACTGTTCCCCCCAGCTGCCACCTGCAGGAGTCACCCTGTCTGCAGCAGGCTGCATCTTCAACAAATCACATTGAGTCGAGCTCCAGACTCCACCTCCCACGTAGCCAGCTGCATGTCCATCACAGCATCTAGACTCGTATTTGCATCCATCTGCCTCTGCTTGTTGGGTGTGGCCAGACTAACTTCCACATTGGTTATATGTGCTCTGTCCCATTGAGCTTGGACATCACCCTCCGCGCCATACCACTTGTCTGTCGCTGTTCCAAGATTCCTGTACAAGTTGCAACGACACTGTATTTGCATGAGTACAGACACATGCATAGTCTCCGTGTCTCTTGTCTCTGCTGTGTCCGAGTGCCAAGGCCAGATCAAATTCTGCGGTATGCTTCTGCGTCTGAGTGTCTTTGTGAATCTGAATAGTGTAACTTGTGTCATTCTGAACAATGTACAACTCGTGAGTGCTTTACTTCGCTGCCTCCATCGTGCTTGTGCTGACATCACTACAAAGCACACAAAACCTAAACATCTGTTACAGGAGACAGATGCAGGCTATATGCCTGCACTTTCTCACAGCTTTCAAGTTTTCTCTCCAAGGGGTAGACTTCTGTGGCAGCCATACCACAGAAATGTGCAAATGGACCAGAGCTACTCACAGCCAGTACAAGCTAGTGACAAATACCCACCAACATGCACATTCGCTTAGAAGCAAAATACTGGCAACAGTGTGGCATGCATGGGTACAGGTCAGCAAAAAGCAACAGCCAGTGTGAGTTGAGCCATTGTATAGTGCAAACATGTTTCCATCTGTGGACCACGTGGTTCAAGCCCAACAGGAAATCCCCACCGATGCAAACAGAAGTTAGTTTGATGCTCCCCACTTGTTTTCACCTTTGTTTCATTGATTCTGCAAAGTACATGGCACCCCATGACTGCGAAAAAGTTTGCTTCATTCCAGACACATGTCCATTGTTCTCCCACAATCACACGATCAGATGATGCACTTGTATCTCTGAGGAGTGTAAGCCCTCCTTGGATCAGTGTTTGAACAGAATTCTAATTACCCCGGCCATGCAATTGCCAGTGCATAAACATTATGAACTGAAATCACAGTCAGTTGATCATGTACTCACTTGTGGCAAATAAAATGCATCACTTGGTAAACGTGCTCTTCATCAATGAACATCACCATAGCCTATCCTGAACATAGTGTGTGGGTGTAGCAGTAAAGCCAGCTCACTGCAAGACTGTCTTGTTAAGTGGAGAAACTACTTGTTTTTGTTTCATTACTATCTGCATATCATGATCTGTCAGGCCACTACTATTACTAATTTTTCTCACACTTTGTCCATCATCTAGAGGACAATCTGTGAAGATATGTTCTATAACTTTGCTGTTATCTCCCTGAACTCTAATTAAAAAGTATACTGTGTGTACAAGGCTTTAAGATTCGAATAAATCCATTATAAATCTTTTCTCCGGAGAATCAGTCAAAGTTTACATTGAAATCTGCTCAGAATCAATTTCATGTCTCGATTAAGAACCGAGCATAGCACTGTTTCAAGTCTGGAGAGGAAAGCCCTGTAATGTGAACTGTGATATCTGTAGAGGCCTATAATGAAAAGTTTACTCCTTGAAAATTCAAACTACCGTGCACAACTTTCAAATATTTGATCTTAACAATATTTAGACATGTGATATCTGCATAAATGGCCATTCTCCCCTTCTTCAACAAACGCCTTGCATAGAAATCAGATATGATGTGCCCCTCCAAGGGAAGCCTTGGTATTTATTCACTACACAAATAATTCTCTTAGATACAAATAATTTCAGTGTCAAGATCTCCTAAAACTTTGATTAAATTAGCTTACTGCACCTACTGATCTGCATTCTCCATTTGTTAAGCTATCATTCAGCATTAAAGGAAAATTCTTCAACGAGATTACCTCATAACTGATTTTATTCTAAAAATGGTCTAACCCTTCTACACATTATCAATGGAATTTAGCCTTCAGTGGACCCATGTCTACTTACTATACTGTCATTATCTGATCCTCAGTAGCAAAATTCTTATGCAAAGCCCCGAAAAACCTTCTTCTTCCACCTTATTAAGCCCAGTTTCTAATTTCACAATGCTGGTGACTTCATACTCCCACAACTGTGCACCTATACTAGACCCAATCCTGCTACCTAACAGCAGAATCCCTTTCTTCTTAATTTTCCTATCTAACTTAGGCTTCCTAACAACACTGGATGTCTGCTGCAGACTACTTGCTCCTGCAGCTACTGGAAGCTCCTCTCCACCTGACTGACAGCTGACCAAATCTTTTATCAACATTCAAAATGAAACTATCAGTGTGTGTTCCCTTCCTAATGGCTAAAATGCCAACTGGCAGCTTCCACTTCTCCACCCTATCTTCTATAGCCTCTCTAGTTCCTGTGTAACATCCTCTACTGTGAGCACCAAGATGGCCGCGAGTGTAGAAGTGTGTGAATCTAACTTGAGAAATAGTTATAGCTATGCTGTTAAAAAGGGAGTTTGTAAGAATTGTAACACTGAAATATCAACGCTAAAACAACGAATTGCTAGCTTACAATTCATAGTCAGTTCCTTAGGAAGCGATATTGACTCACTAAAGAAAGAAAATCGGGATCTGCGATCGAAGCCAACACTAAGTGAAGTGATGCAAGACAAAAGTAATATATCGTCCGAGTGGGTAAAAGTGCCGTACAAAAATATTGTTCCAACTACAAAAAGAACAACAAAGTCTGCTAAAACTGTCACATTTTCGGAGAAAAACAAATATCATGTTTTGCAAACAAGTGACTGACAACGACTCTCCAAATGATCGTGAACTTGAAAAAGTCAGTGAACTGAAAATGAATAGCGTTTTTTCAAATAATGTCAACAACAAACACAGATCATCAGGGAAAAAGAGTAGTGTACTATTACTAACAGACAGTCATGGCAGGAATCTATCCAGCATGCTCCGTGAGAAAAATCGTGACATAGCAGTGACTAGTGTAGTGAAACTGGGAGCGGGATGTAAAAATGTTGTAGACATTAACTCTCAGACGAAATTAATGCAACAAAATGACTTTATCATCTGTATAATGGGTTCAAACGATGTGGCAAAAAATGAAGCAGAGGTTTGCGTGAAAACGCTACAGAATTTTTTACAAGCTAATAAATACAGAAACACAGTAGTTGCCACACTTCCTTATAGGCATGATCTGATTTATAGTTCGTGTGTAAACAAAGAAATTCGGAAAACAAACATTAAAACACGGAAACTGTGTTCTCAATACACTAAGTGCGATGTACTGGATATAAGCAAGCTGCATGGAAATCTGCACACGAAGCATGGAATGCATTTGAACTATGAAGGGAAAAGATTTGTTTGTGATCGTGTTAGTGAAATAATCAAAGAAAGACTTGTAAGGGATAGAACAATTTATCAGCTTCCTGAACATCCTTCCAACAGCGAGGAAAACAAAATAAACAAGAAAGAAGAACGAAAATACAACACTGCTGACGTTCCAAATTTAAACTAGAGGTATGTGATGCTGTAAATATGATTCCCAATTACCAAATCGTGAATACGCCCGAACTAAAAATGTATCACCATAATGTGCAATCCCTGCGTAATAAGATCG
Organism: Schistocerca nitens; assembly: GCF_023898315.1. Lineage (NCBI taxonomy): Eukaryota > Metazoa > Arthropoda > Insecta > Orthoptera > Acrididae > Schistocerca > Schistocerca nitens. The sequence goes on along the minus strand of NC_064614.1, from coordinate 602,153,244 downwards.
ATGAAATTAACGTTCTATTAACACATGAGCTTAATGATATCTCAGTGTTATGCATTTCTGAGCACTGGCTTAACCCAGAATTAATCCAGAATACGAAAATAAACAAATTTGTCTTGGCTGCTTACTACTGCAGGAAAAACAGCAAGCAGGGTGGGGTAGCAATTTACACAAAGGATAATGTAGATTTTATTACACTACCTGACTTAACTAGGGCAAATGTCAAAAAGGATTATGAAATTGCAGCTATAAAAATTACTCAGTTCAACCTGGTTATTGCTACAGTTTACCGATCACTGTCCGGGAATTTTGAACTTTTCTTAAACAAAATGGAGTCATTGCTAAATAAACTAAATAAAATGGATTGTGAATTGATAATCTGTGGTGACTTCAATATTGACTTCCTAACGAATAGTGGAAATAGGGAGACCATTTTGAACCTTGCAACGTCCTACAATTTAAAGGCTGAAGTAAAAGCAGCTACCCGAGTATCAGAAACTTGTCAAACAGCTCTTGATCAGTTTCTAGTAAAGAAGAGTTTACACAACACCTCACTAAAAATTTTCAATGCAGGGTTTTAGTGATCATCTTGCTCAAATATTAAGCATGAAAGTACAAGGCAGTATTATTAACAACATGTCTTTTAGAACAGCATATCGAAGCTATAACCAGCATAATGTGAACTACTTCAACAACTTATTACAGAAAGAAAAATGGCTAGGAGTGTACAAAATGAACGATATAAATGAAAAATTCAACACTTTCATTGATACATTAACCCATTTCTTTGAACTTGCATTCCCACTGAAAACATTAACCATACGGGGAAACTCTAGAACAAACAGCTAGATCACAAAGGGAATAAGGGTTTCATGCCAGAAGAAAAGACTACTTCATGAAATATGTAACTCAAAAAATTCCTCACCTGTAGTACGCGCATACTATAAAAAATACACCAAAATATTAAGAAATGTAATAAAAGCAGCAAAAATAATGCATAATGATGAAATCATTTATAATTCAGCTAATAAATCAAAGGCTATGTGGAGTGTTATAAAAAAAGAATGTGGAGAATACAGACAACCTTGGAAAAATATAACACTATCACATAAAAATCAAAAAGTAACAAACCCCTTAGAAGTAGCCAACACATTCAACAACTTTTTCACAGGTGTTGCTGAAAATATGTTACAATCAAACTTTAAGAGCATCCAGGCAAATGAATATAAAATAAGTGCATGTAGAGGATCAAAGTACATCAGTTCTGTTTCACAAGATGAAGTAGCTAAAGCAATAAAAGGACTAAAAAATTCCAAATCGGCAGGTATTGATGGTATACCTGCAACAATGTTAAAGAAGAGCGCATCAAACGTAATTGAAGTACTCACACATTTATGCGACTGCTCACTTCAGGCAGGCACTTTCCCTGATGTGTTAAAAACATCAAAAGTTATTCCTGTATATAAAAAAGGGGATAAAGACAATGTAAATAACTACAGACCCATCACAATTTCCTCCTGCATCTCTAAAGTACTGGAAAAAGTTACGTATGAGAAACTTATGAAATTTATAAATAAAAACAGCATCCTATGTAATGAACAACATGGATTCAGAAACAAGAGGTCAACGACAACTGCTGTCTATGAGTGCATCAATTCCATCCTAAACCTGATGGACAAAAAACAGGAAACAATAGGAGTCTTTATTGACTTGTCAAAAGCTTTTGACATGGTGGACCATAAAATTCTGCTATAAAAGCTAGAAAGATGTGGTATTCGAGGTCTGTCCAACAAGTGGATCAGTTCCTTCCTGACAAATCGTATGCAGGCAGTGTGCGTCAAGCACACAAATATTGAACTAAAAACTGTATCTAATCACTTATCTGACTATAAACAAATAAAATGTGGTGTACCCCAAGGATCCGTATTGGGACCCCTTCTGTTTCTTCTGTACATAAATGATCTAAGCTTAAATATTGATGCACACAAATCAATCATATTTGCAGATGACACCACGATTCTACTAAAAGGAGACGACGATGAACAGTTACAGCAGACAGTAAACACGGTCACGAAACAACTTAGCAGCTGGGCACAGAGTAATCAGCTTGTAATAAACAGTAAGAAAACCGTTGCTCTAAAATTCCACAATGTTCCTAACAAGGACATGTTTATCCCATCAGTCTCTATCAACGACGAACCAGTTGGTAACAGTACTGAAACCAAATTCTTAGGACTTTGGCTGCAGAGTAACATCAGATGGAATAAGCATATTGAATATCTCAATGCAGAACTGAGCAAAACATGTTATCTTCTTTGTTCATTAAAATCATGCTGTAGTGAGAAAACAGTATTGAATGCATATCATGCATACTTTCATTCTCGTCTTAGATATGGGATCACCTTCTGGGGAAACTCTAAAATAGCTAATAGCACTTTTAAACTACAAAAAAGGGCCATTAGAATCTTGTTTGGGTGCAAGCCTAGAGACTCTTGTAAACCCCTGTTTAAGAAATCTGGTATTCCCCCATTACCGTGTGTATACATTATGGAAACCCTTTTGTTCTTTAAATTAAGTGTAATAGGCAAGGACCCGAGACTACATAAAAACTGTGATATACATGAGCACTTTACCAGACAAAACAGAAACTTACATATGACTCAAATCAGCACAGCACTGTGCCAAAAAGGTACTTTTCACATGGGAGTTAAGCTTTATAACAAACTTCCTGAAAACATAAAAGCTATCACTGAGGTCAATACATTTGGAAAATCTCTAAAGTCATATTTACAGCATCACTGCTTTTACTCCATTGAAGAATATTTAAATCTATGAAATGTGTTATATAAATACTTACGTGTAAAGTGTATTATTGTAAGCTTAAATATGTATGCCTTGAATTTACTTTCAGCCTGTATATTTATAACTTGACTTGTCCAATGTCTTACGCATAAGCTGCTATGTAGACAACAGGACCAATAAAATACAATCTACAATCTACATATTCTCATTCTTGCTCCAGCATTAATCTATCCATACTACAGGTGCTGCAGCTTCAGGAGAACCTTGTTGGATTCCCCACCAGCTTCATCACTACACTCACTCCAGTGAAAGCACTTACTATGCAGCTCATAGTGTGATCCATAACACATTGCAACAATTTGCACACATCTCACTTATGGTCAAATTTTACACTACTTTTAAACAACACACACGTCTAAACTTCACACACAAAAAGCTACACTTTAATCTAACTGTAACTTATCTACCTTATCTATCTAAAACAGAAGCATTATAAGTATATGTAGCTTACTTCCTCTGTTACAGGATGAAAAATATGAACTACAAGAACTACAAGAGCACTACCTGTCCAAGCTGTCTACAAACAAACACTTAAGGACCATGAAGATAAATAAAAGAAATTAGGACTCATAAGAAGGAATACAGACAGTCATTCCTCCCTTGCTGTATTTGCAAGTGGAACTTCCTCCCTTGCTGTATTTGCAAGTGGAACATAAAGGAAACGACTAGAAGTGGTACAGAGAACCCAACACCATGCACCATACAGTGGCTTGCAGAGTATGAATGTAGTTGAAGTTGCACTTCAGAGAAGGAAAGTGTGTATGAGGCCAGAGTGGACGAGGGAATGGGATGGAGGCGTTACTAGGCCTCACATGGGGTTACAGGAATGAAGGATACATCCCATGGAGAGGTCCCACCTGTGCAGTTTAAGAAAGTTGATGTTTGTGACAAGAATCCAGAAGGTATGGGCTATGACACTGTCATTGAAGTCAAGCACACCGTGTTGTGCAGCATGCTCTATAACTGGGTGGTCCAGCTCTCTCTTGGCAACAGTTTGGCGATGGCTATTCCTTCCTTGAGACAAGATTGTAAGTGGTCATGCCCATGTACAAAGCAGCAGAATGCAGCTAACTTGGTAGAACTCATGGCTGCTTTCACAGTTGGCCTTGCCTGTGATAGGGTAGGCACTGTCTGTAGCAGGACATGAGTAACTGACAGTAAGAGGGTCTATGGGATGGGTCTTGAATCTCAGTCTTTTCCAGAGATGTGAGCAATGGGGCAAGGGACTGGTAGCAGGAGTGGAATACAGACAGATGAGGCGACTGTGTACGTTAGGTGGGCAGTGGAACTGCACCTGCATTGTCCTTTCCTCTTCTCTGTTTCCACCCCTCCGCCTGTTACAGACTTCCAATGCTGCACCTAACAGCCCAGCATTAGACTTTGTTTGATAGCTTAATAATAACAAACAGTCTTCTTTTAAATGTGCGTGTCTGCCACTTAACTCCTCCTCCATGTGGTGAATAGCAAGCTATCCTAATTCATATTGTTATCAGAACTTAAAAATCAGGACCACATCCACCTCATCTAAAACACAGAATGTCACCTAGTAAACCCAGGTAGGGCCTCCTGCCAGTGCATAAAATGTACTTAGTTCCCCTGTTGATTGCCACATGGTTAGTGATGGAAGTTTCACAACCAGACAACAAGCCAGGCGTAGGGCGTTAGGCATGATGCTCTGCTGTAGCTGCTGATAGCCATATGTCAGGCCTCCTGTTCTGCTGCAGCTGGCAGCAGCCACACAGCAGTCAATGTGTTCAAAAATGGTTCAGTTAAACAAGTGCTGAAAACTGTTCGATCCTGTTTCTTGATGAAGGTAACCATGTATTTGGGAGACAGTGTGCTGTTCTCTTATTATTTTCTTCAGTAACTTCAGTTTTCATTGACACATGACCTACTTTTTCAATGCAGTGTGATTGCATGCTGGGGGGCCAGGGGTGTTCAGTATCAGGTTGTGCCAGTGTGGCCCCTTCACATGTCTCTGGCCACTATGTTGGCTTCGTTTGCCGAAACTACCTTGTGTCTTGATACCCAGAGGTATGAGATTTACAGTACTCCCCTACAAGTTGTAAATGGAGAGGAGTGTAATGAATGTCAGGGACAGTTTTCCCAGCAAACTACACATACTTCAATGCATCATAAATAGTAAATTGGGTGAATCTCAAAGGTATGGTCAGGAAAACCATTGAACACCTAGTGATTTCCCCTTGCAGTGAACTACACAAAAATCAAACATTCATCTAAAATTAAATAAAAATTGTTTCAAACTTTCAGAGACTTCTTACACTATGTAAATTTTTATCACTCAGACTCATTAATAATCAGTGTAGAAACTTAAACCACGTGTTTCCAGTCCTAAACTTGTGGGATTGTTCTTTGAACTACAGCTGAGTGCGTTCCCTGCTTTTCTTTTAACATGTTGACTGCCGCATGCATAGTGATGAATGTTTCACAGCCAGGGCAGCAGATACACTGTGTCAGGCACAAGAGGCTCTGCTGTGGCCACGGATGGACTTGTGGCAGTGACTGTGTTAAGCCAGGAAAATGCACTCAAATAATTTGCTGTACATTGGTCATAGTGATGTTGATGGCAATCTTGTCCAATTTTTATGCAACAAGAGCTGCCTTCTGACTGAAACAGGTGATCCAGCAAACTCTGCAAAAAAACTGTGAATGGGACTCTTTCCGTAGGCTCCGCCACCAACCTTATCCTATTAAATAAAAATAGTCTTGATTGCATTTAAGTTATTAATTTTATTTTTTAAAATGTTATCCTGACTTTGTTTATTAAATAAGTTATTAAGTTATAATATTAATAGATCAATGTTCCAAAAAATTTTAAACTTTATATCCTCCTGGTGGGAAAGCTAGCAGTTTCAAGTAATTTTATCGCACAGATCCGTAAACTACAAAGTCTTAATTCAGGTAGGGCCGTACAAAAGATTAATAAAACTGCACCCTGCAAAAATTTTCTTCATACCAGATCCTGTTACTGGTGAACTTAACAATGTTTAACGTGCAAATCTCTGTAACTTCATATCTATCACATATGGCAAGCTTGAAAATTGATCAGAAAATTTGAGACCTAGCAACCTCATCAGTAATTTAAAATTACGAACAGCGACCTGAAATTACATTAAGTAAATTTACATTACTGTCTTTTGTACTAAAAAAGTTAGAACCAATCATTTTTTCCCTCCAATCATCTAGTCTCCCAACACTCAGCTACAGCTTCTTCTTTTTCCTCCTCCGCCCATTACTCATGCAGGGTAAGCATTGTCATAAGAACTGAAGCAATGTTAGTTAGCTGGTGGGGCCAGGTGCCACTCCTGCCGCCTCTCTCTCTCTCTCTCTCTCTCTCTCTCTCTCTCTCTCTCTCTCTTTGACAGAATCTATACCCCGTCTGTGTGCCTCTAGAGTAAATTATGTTCAAGTATGACAACATTTTTTTTAATGTTTGTGCAGCATATATCTGAAACTGGACATGGGTAGGAGTGTGGTCTTTACCTAGTTGGATGAAATAAACTGCCTAAAAACCACTTTCAGACTAGCAGGCTTGACAACCCTCTTCAATAATCTGCAAGGTAGATTCAGTCTGGGGCAGGCTTGCCTCCCTGTGCTCCAGAAGTAGTACTTTAACACACACTGTTATCCATGTGGGTGGGGGCTTTCTATCGAAAGTGATAAGCCGTTTATTGCTATAGCAAATTGAGTGACCCTTAACATATACTTACCTGCAAGACCCTATTCTTTTGCATAAATTAGCGTAAAAAGCAAACTGCAATTTAATAGAATTTCACACAGGCAGAAAAGATTTAAAAAATATTATGACAGCCAGCTAGAAAAATTCCACTTGTAAAGTTAATTTGGAATACTATAAATTTTTTTCTTGTTAGTTTAGGGTTTTATGTATCTTGTTAGCTTAGGGTTCTATGTAGCTGCTGGCTCGCTCCTTGTAGATGAAGCTGAATCAGAAAGTTTCATGATATTTGTCATGTGGCAGAACATTTAACATATTTACCTTTTCTTTTAATCCAAGTGCCGTAATTTATACTCTTTTAAGTAGAGGTCCAGCTAATCAGTATCTCTGAAATGCCACGTGTGGCCTAGGAAAGGTGCGACTTCTTCACATTCTGCAACTGTTACTGGAGAAAATGAAGATAACTGCTACTAATGTCATGATAAAGCATATTCACTACTTCCCTTTTACAAACAAACATATTACCTTGAATGAGTGTACAGTCATTAGTGTGATTTCGTACTACATACGCCTCGAAGGCTCAGCATGACTATCCACATTACAATATTTCATTTGCCTTTTGTTTTCAGTCTTGGAGAGTGTGGTTGCTCTTTGATAGTCAAGCCACTGTCAAGCTGCAATACCAAAATGTTTATTTGTTGCCACCTCTAACCATTTTCTCATATTCCATACTGCCCATTTAATGTCTGCACATACTAAAACAAACACCTGTGCACAGGATATGTTCCACTGCTTACTCCCTACTTAATATCATTCTGTCATGATCATCTTTCCTTGTAGTACACAAGGAGTGTGAAATGTAATTTGTCTAAATGGCATGTAACACATCAATATATTGCCTTGCATTTTCCGTGTTGAACGAGATGCCTGTTGGATTTTTCCATAGGAAAGACTTCTGCATTGCTGTCTCCAGCAGGATCATGTTTCTAAGAGCAATGCTACTGTTGTAGATTGTAAATTCTACTATACAGACCATAAAGAGAAGAGATCTTGCAATAGGAATTTTTCATAGAACCTGAAGAAATTCTGGCCATATATAAAGGCTGTTAGTGGCACCAAAGTTAGTGTCCAATCCCTAGTAAATGAGACAGTAACTGAAATTGAGGGTAACAAATCAAAAGCTGAAATTCTCAACTCTGTTTTCAAATATTCATTTACAAAAGAAAGCCCAGAATTGCCCCAATTTAATACTAATACCACTGACAAGATGAATGAAATAAGTATTAGTGTCAGGGGTGTTGAGGAACAGCTGAAATGGTTAAAACTGAAAAAATCTCCAGGGCCCGATGGAATTCCTGTCAGATTCTGCACTGAATTTGTGACTGAGTTAGCTCCTCTTCTAACTATAATCTACTGTGGATCCCTCAACAAACAGCTGTGCCCAGTTCTTGGAAAAAGGTCTAGGTCACACCTGTCTACAAGAAAGGCAGTAGAAGTGACCCACAAAACTACTGTCCAATATAACTGACAATGATTTGTTGTAGAATCTTAGAATATATTCTGAGCACCAAACATAATGAGGTATCTTTAACAGAATGAACTCCTCAGTCCCAGCCAGCATGGATTTTGAAAACATTGATCATGTGAAACCCAACACTTTTCTCACATGACATACCCATGCTTTGAATCAATCAAGTCATGTAGATGCTCTATTTCTTGATTTCTGCAAAGCATTTGACTCAGTACCACACCTATGCTTGTTGTCAAAAGTACGATCATATGGGGGTATCAGGTGAAATTTATAACTGAACTGAAGATTTTTTGGTAGGCAGGACGCACCATATTATCTTGGATGGAGAGTCATCATCAGATGTAGAAGTAACTTTGGGTGTGCACCAGGGAAGTGTGTTGGGATCCTTGCTGTTCATCTTGTATATTAAGGCAATGAAGATAATATTTTCAGTAATATCAAGCTTTTTGTAGGTGATGCAGTTATCTATAATGAAGTATTATCTGAAAGAAGCTGCATAAATATTCAGTCAGATCTTGATAAGTTTTCAAAGTGGTGCAGAGATTGGCAACTTACTCAAAAGTAGAAAATTTTGCACTTCACAAAATGAACTGTTGGAATCGGCCAACTCTCACAAATACCTGGGTGAAACACTTTGTGGAGATATGAAATGGAGTTAGCACATAGGCTCAGTCGTGGGTAAAGCAGGTGTACACTTTGGTTCATTGCTAGAACACTGGGGAAGTGCAATCACTCTACAAAAGAGACCGCTTACAAATCACTTCTGCAACCGGTTCTAGAATATTGTTCAAATGTGAGAGACCTGTACCAGATAGAATTAACAGGGGATATTAAACGTATGCAGTGAAGGCCAACACGACTGGTCACAGAGTTGTTTAATCCACGATAGAGAGTGACAGAGATACTGAAGGAACTGAAATGGAAGACCCTAGAAGTTAACATAAAACTATCCGGAGAAAGCCTACAATTAAATTTCAAGAAACTACTTTAAATGCTTACTATACGAATATACTACGACCCCCTATGTATCTCTCACATAGGGATCAGGAATAAAAAATGAGAATAATTATTGCATGCACAGAGGCATTCAGACAATCATTCTTCCCGTGCACCATATGTTTCATATGGACAAAGAAAGGATAGATTTGGTACTCCTAATGGAGAAGTAAGAAGAGGGAAATAGTAAGGCAAGTGTGTTATGATTGAAGAAGAAAAAAAAGACAGTACCCCAGAGATGGATTCCCTTACCAACCACCACCCCAGGGACCGCATCTGCTAAGGTACTTCACTGTGGCACCAGAGGGAGAAGTCCCTACAGAATGGACTTGTCACGGCTTTGCCACAGTCTAACATTAGACTGTGAAATGGAAACCCTCATTGTGTAGCTGATGCAACTGCATGGAAATGGCTATTATGATTTGCACTACCCGGCACACCCAATGTCTTGAACACTGCCATAGGTGGACTGCACTGTATTGTACAACAGCACCTCTGCAGCGTTACTCAGCTACTGCTGCATCTCTGCCGATGTCAGGATTCGAAATCTTCTACTCCAAACTTGCTTGGAAATTACACCATTGTATTTAAAACATTCTCTTATTCATGTGTCAACGTTGTTTATTTGATATGTTCTTTAACTGAAGCTGCCATAATACTTGTAGCACAATTGTATAAGTAGGGTTTGTTTACAGATTTTGTGAAATGATCCAATATTTCTTTTCGCTTTCTTCTTAATGGATTGATATTGAGTTCTACATACATTTACTTACGGTTAATCCTTGTTGCTCTTAGCAATGTTGTAGTTTATCACTGGTTGAATTTCTAGATTTTGTAAATTTATAGTTCTTTATTTTCTTCCTTTTGTGCCAGTGTTCCAAGCCCTGCATACTGGGAGCCAAATGAAGTGTTTTTCTTGTTGGTTTAGGGTTTTGTGTAGCTGCTGGCTCACTCCTTGTAGTTTAAGCTGAGTCAGAACACTTCACTTCATAAGGTCTGTTACCCGACAAAACATTTAAGAGATTTATCTTTCTCTTTCAATCCGGTCACTGTAGTCGATTCTCTTGAAGCAGAGGTCCTGCTAATCAGTACCTCTGAAATCCCATGTGTAGCTGAGGCAAGACTTGATTTCTTCATGATCTGCAGCTGTTATTGGAGCGCTCCACTGACTTTTTGTCAGAATAGATTCCCACAAGCGGTAAAGATAATAAATATCCACTTTGTAAAAAACGTTCTTTAACAAGCCTAATCTTACTGGCCTGCAACTGAAGCGGCAAAAATTATCACCAGAGACTTTTGCATCAAAAATCCAAACATCCCATTAGCCTTGAGGTTGAAACTTCCTGGCAGATTAAAACTGTGTGCCCGACCGAGACTCGAACTCGGGATCTTTGCCCGGGCCTGAGTCGTGCTTCGGTAGCTCATATGGTAGAGCACTTGCCCGCAAAAGGCAAAGGTCCCAAGTTCGAGTCTCGGTCGGGCACACAGTTTTAATCTGCCAGGAAGTTTCATATCAGCGCACACTCCGCTGCAGAGTGAAAATCTCATTCTGGAACCTTGAGGTTGACATTGGTACCATCCTTGGGATACAGGAATCTAATCCAAGGTCCCCATTCTATTGAACACACAATGTTCCACTGCCACACCTGTTTATGGTTGTTGTTTAAGCAGAATTACTGGATAACCAGACCAGCCCCCGTACTGTAATCTCAGGTTTGCCCAGTCAGTACTCATAAGGGGAATATATGAACATCTCCCCAATGTGATTCATATTGATAGGGGGTATGTAGAGCACAACTAGGACCTCAACATATGTAAACATGGAGATGCAACTTTCAATTGACTTTTTGAGAAGATCTAGTTTGAAAATTTTTGGTGTGTTTATATACCTCCCATGACCACTAGTATTCTAGGAGTATGCAGCAAAGCAAGGAAGCACTTTGTTTCATGAGGTTTCTGGATCAAATGTTACTTTAATTTTTTTTTCTCCTTTTCTTTCTGCATAATTCCAACAACAGATACATGTTATACACGCCAAAACTGTGTGATTTCAGAGAACCATATACGAATGTAAACCAATTTTGTTTTGCTGTCCACAAACTGAGAAAACCAAGCTCATGCAAAAATTCAGCTTTCATTACATCGTGTATGCAGCAGTAATTACTGTCTCCTTGTTTCTATGATCATTATCAACCTATTTCATGCGGTGCTCCAAGATAATATAAATAAAATGTCTATACTGATTTGATTGAATTTAGTTGTATATCCTGTTTAAAAATCCGTCTCCTTAAGAAAATTTTTTTTTTTCCTTTTCCAACAAAGATCATCATGATAAATGAATTTTTAAATATTGATAATTTGCACAGTCATGATAAAGCTGTTGTTAGAATTACACTGGAATGGAAAAAAAGGTGTGTACCAGCAGTGAGTTTCAATTCAGAGATCTCGTCCTAATTAAACTAAGTGTTTACTTCAGTGGCTGTAGACTCCTTGAATCACAGTTATCACATGAGTACACCTACAATTTTCAAACTCAATTTTCTCACAAACATTTGAGAATTGCATCTTCCTGTTCACATATGTTTAGGTCCCAGTTGTGTACTGCACACCCTGTCAGTATGAAGAGAATTGGTGAGAGGGAGTTCATACAACCCCTTTGTCAACATCCTCTGAATAAATTCTGTATGCTCACCATTTTGACAGTACTGAGAGGGGGTGTGGGTTCAGTCCCAATTTTACAAAATGTTGTGGGTTCACTGCCACTTGCAAAGTTAAGAATGAAGTGCACATAATTTTATATCTTTCACTAAAAATCATTGAATTAAGAATGAATCCTACGTCGAGTGTATAAGGACATCTTGTGCACAATGAAAATGAATTTCAGGTATAGTCCAATATCTGTGAGAGTGTTAAAAAAAAACCTATATTGGACAGCTGTCAGTGTCTTCATGAATGGCAATTTCTCTGCTCTGCAGATTTTTGTGCAGTATTTGCCAATAACTGTATTGATCTTGTTCAAGTGATTCTGCTGCTCCATTTAACAAGTCCAATGAGCAACATAAGTTTTAGAGGATTTTTAAAAATAGGTCTCATAATCTTATAGGAGATTATACAGTCTAAATGAGGTAGTCATGTAAACATGTGTGCAACAACAAATACTTACTGACATATGGGTCCTTCTGTCTTACAGTAGCCACCTGTGTTTTGACACTTTAGTAATTAATTTTCCTAGTTCTAATTAGAATGTAATAACTGTGTGATCAAGCAATGCATCATTTTATATTGAAACCTAACTAAACTCTGTCCAAACAGGCCTTGAAGGCCCAATGGTACCAACTGACCCTTGATGACTCAGAATGTGTCCTATCAAGCAACTCCTCCTTTTGCTCAAGTTATACAACTTTCTTTTCTCCCCAGTTCTATTCATTATCTCCTCAATGTTTACATAACAAACCCATCTAATCTTCAGCATTCTTCTGCAGTACCACATTTCAAAAGCTTCTATTCTCTTCTTGTCTGAACTGTTTATCGTCCATATTTCACTCCCATCAAGGCTACACTCCAGACATTTGCCTGCAGAAAAGATTCCCAAACACTTAAACCTATATTCGATGTCAACAAATCTCTTTTTCAGAAATGCTTTTCTTGCCACTGCCAGTCTTTTCTGTGTCAGCCACTGACAGTTGTTTTACTGTTCAAATAACTGAACTCATCTACTACTTTACATATCTTGTTTCCTAATCCAATTCCCTCAGCATCACCTGATTTAATGTGACCACATTCCATTACCCTTGCTTTGCTTTTGTTGATGTTCATCTTATATCCTCCTTTCAAAACACTCAATTCCATTCAACTGCTCTTCCATGTCCTTTGCAGTCTCCGACAGAATTACTCGTCATAGGCAAACCTCAAAAATTGTTATTTCTTCTCCTTGGACTTTAATTCCACCTTCAAATTTTTCTTTGATTTCCTTTACTCTTGAATACCATCAGGGATAGGCTAAACTCTATCTTAGTCCCTTTTCAACCACTGCATCCCTTTCATGTCCCTCCAATCCTAAAACTGCTGTCTTGTTTCTGTACAAGTTGTGTATAATCTTTCACTCACTGTATTTTATCCTCTTTACTTTTGGAATTTCTAATCAACATTATCAAAAGCTTGCTCCATATCTACAAAAGCTAGAAATGTAAGACTGGCTTTTCTTAATCTACCCTCTGATCTGAGTCATTGGGTCAGTATTGATTCACATGTTCCTATATTTCCCCAAAATCCAAACTTAAGTCAGCTTCTATCAGTTTTTCCATTCTGCTGTAAATAATTTGTGTTAGTATTTTGCAACTATGGCTCATTAAACTGGTAGCTCAATAATATTCAAACCTGTCAGCTTTCTCTGGAAAAGGGATTATTACATTCTTCTCGAAGTCTGAGGATATTTTGCCTGCCTCGTACATCTTGCATACCTAGTGGAACAGTTTTTGGAATAATTTTTCACTCTGCAGCAGAGTGTAGGCTGATATGAAACTTCCTGGAAGATTAAAACAGTGTGCCAGACCAAGACTTGAACTCTGGATCTTTACCTTTTCTATGGAAGTGTTCTTTTTTGGATAGCTGGTTATAACTGGCCCTCCTAAGGATATCAGTAGTTCTGAGAAAATGTAATTTATGCCGGGAGCCTTGTTTCAACTTACATCTTTCAACACTTTGTCAAATTCTGCACACAGAATGATATTTCCTGTCTGATCTTATCTACACCATCTTCTCTTTCTATAATTTTGCTTCAAGTACATTTTCCTTACATATCCATTTTATATATTCCTTCCATCTTTCCCTTCTTTCATTACAATACTGAAATGTCTTGGACTATGATTAACGACTTGACAAAATATAACCACTCCCTATGGAAAAGGTGACAAATAATGGAAAATCACACAAACTTTGCTTTACTTTCCCCTTTTCAAAGCATACAAAAGTGCAGCCATTAGAACTCAATCAACCAATAAAAAGAAAGGTATGAAACTTCCTGGCAGATTAAAACTGTGTGCCTGACCGAGACTCGAACTCGGGACCTTAGCCACATGGCTTAGCCACAGCCTGGGGGATGTTTCCAGAATGGCTAAGCCATGTCTCCGCAATATCCTTTCTTTCAGGAGTGCTAGTTCTGCATGGTTCGCAGGAGAGCTTCTGTAAAGTTTGGAAGGTAGGAGACGAGATACTGGCAGAAGTAAAGCTGTGAGTACCGGGTGGAGTCGTGCTTCGGTAGCTCAGTTGGTAGAGCACTTGCCCGCGAAAGGCAAGGTCCCGAGTTCGAGTCTTGGTCGGGCACACAGTTTTAATCTGCCAGGAAGTTTCATGTCAGCGCACACTCCGCTGCAGAGTGAAAATCTCATTCTAAAAAGAAAGGTTATTGTTGAAGTCCTGCTACCACAAGTGCTTTAGAGGCGGAGCACAAGCACTAATTACTCCACAATCAGACAGGAGTAACACCTTAACATGGATAGTTTGATAGCAAATTGAAATTTATTCTGAATAAGAGCCCATAATCTTAACCACAACATTAACTTGCTTGATTTTCTAACAAAAAGGCAAGAAAGAAGACAGGATTATGCTTTTAATGCAATAGTTATCAGTGTGAGCAGATTAGCATAAGGGATAATTCGTTGTTTAGTAAATTTTACGGACGTTGCCTGCAGCAACTACTTCTTCATGATGGGATTTATGCAACACAATGAGTTAATGAATGATTGAACAATCAAACGACCACTGACAGTTTATCAATGGAAAATGCTATCAAAATTTTGGAATGGAAGAATTGCAATAGCATTCCAGTATGAAATACACAATCACACTTTGAATATGCTGTAATTGGTAAAACACCATATGAAAACCCTATGAGACTTTAAACAAATAAGTATTTAAAATACACAGATGCTGTGAATGAATAAATGAAAGAATCACATCAATTAGTTTCAGTAATAGCAGTTACTACCTAAATGCTGAAATAATGTAGATCAATTACAGAATTTAAGAAATAACATTTGAAATATTACAATAACAAATAAAATTTAATAGGAAGCAGTTGATTAAGTGTTTCTGACTTCATGCATTGCTGACATTTATTTTATTTATCATATTCACTGAGGAAAAAGCTATTAATCCTGGAATTTCTTCACTAAATGCCAATATTTTAATTTTAATTATTGTTTGCACTGTGTCTGTAGCAAATGTTAGAGCAGTCTAATCATTTTGTCAACTAAAAGGCAACTGCAGAAAGTGTTTCATTACATTTCATTTCCATGAAAGACAATCTACGTCCAGTACCACAGCCTCTGTAGCTGGATGGAGCAGGTGATATGTATCATACCAAAATCCACATAAAGAAAATGTAACTACATACTACAGCGTTTTTGTGCTGATCATTTAGCTGGCTATCAATCTAATAATGAAAATTAAGATGGTGAGACTACGAAGGCACGAACAAAGCAAAGCAAGTGGATTCAAAAGTACCACTACACTGAATAAAAAATATGTAACAAAAACAAAACAGTTGACTGTTAAATGTGATTTATTTAACAGATGGTGTATCCGTTAAAGTACAATATACATTGTTGACAGGAATTTTTTATATAAATATATTAACATAAATATCAGTCTAAAAAGACTGTACAATAAGGCATTCAATTGGAACATAAATGAAATGCCATTATTCTAGTCATTTCTTAAAAACTGATTATTGTTATTAAACCACATTCTGTTCTACTATTTCAAAGTTTATTTGAAATTCTATCAACATTAATAGAGACTTTTAAAATCAAATTCCGATGCCTCTGATGTGGCAGCATTTCATAGAAATGTTGCTGTTTTCACATAATCAAGAACCAGAAGTCAAATTCAGAAAAAAATATTACTTATATTTATCCACTGAAGGAAATTTAAACAATGTTTAACTTTAAAAATTTTACAACTCATATGACACATACATCATTTAACCACATATATAAGCTGAGAATACTGAATAAAATGTATACACAAAGAAATTTCATAACATTTTTAATGCTCAAAGAAATGAAAAAGTCGAGTACCTCATGACATAGTGATGGTATTTGTTGTTTAAACCTACGATTAAAATGCTCAAAAATTTTTGTACCATACTGTTCAACCATTTACTATTTATACTATCCCTTCCTATCCTGCAATCAAGTACAACATGCAGTCATTTGAGAAAGACAACAGGTGACTAATCTGTCATGCTATCAACACTGATCAAGTATCACTGTGCAGGAAATTTCCAGCAAAATGTATGTCCAGTACAATGCCAGCACCATAAAGACATTTCCAGACATTTTATTTGCGTTGAAATTCTCATGTAACTGCTGAAAAAAGGAATATTTCCACTGTGTATTAATAATGTCTTTCAATATGCAAAGCTTAACTGTTTCTATTACAAGTACTAACATTTTTATGTGTAACTGCTAGTCAAGAACTATAATAAGCAGGTATGATAATACTAATATTATTTTCTGTACCTGGAACTTACTTAATATAAAATACATCTGATGTGTTCAATAAAAAAATGCACATATGCAACAAGCAAGGTAAAATGATTTTACGAGTCATTTATTGAAACAGTGTGTGCAAGTTACCAATTCATTTAGACTGGTAACTCATTTACCTGAAATTTTTGCTATGCAAGAGGAGCCAGTTTATATTAAAACTCTCACACTGCTACTCTAATATACATGCTGTGGCGAGAAAGATGGCTTCTGAAGCACTATTTACCCCTTGAGCCAGCAAGGAGTGTACAAAAATATAGTATCTTTAGGAGATCACACTAGCTATGCTACATATATACAAATGGCATCTCTGCAAATTATGTAACATGCAAGGTGATAACTTTACAATTAAAAACATGGCTGCAAAAGAAAAACACGAACTTAAAATAATGAACTGTGTTTTTCCTGAGATTGTTGCCCTCTACAACAGCATTATGGTGTCAAGATGTTTTGGATGGGCCACTTTTGCTATCATAACATCATCTTGATGGACAGGAGCTAGTACCAGATCTAGTGCTTTTGCCTGAAATTCCACTATGTGCAGATTGCAGACTAGACATAGAACCTCTGAAAGAATGAAGACAAAACATTTTATTAAACTTTTTTCAAAGACAGATTTTAGTACAAACATTCAACCAACTATGAATTTCTAAAGCTCTCTCTCAAATACCTGTAGTCTGATGATCGAAGCTGTTCATAGTAGTACATGACCTGGGCTTTATGAGCGGTAATTGAATCAATTATATCTAGTGGATGATTACAGTGGAATTTCCACTGGAGAATGTATGTACCCACATGACTTGTGACATGAGAGCCCTGAAAATATATAAATCATTTATCATTCTTATTTAAAATTGCAAAGTGTGCAACGTGATTCAACAAACAGTGAGCATGAAGCAATAGAAATTAAAAGAATATTGTAGAGCTGCAAGTCCTTCCAATTCCTTCTCTACAATGAAGAGTCATAGTACAGATGAGAAACCTTGCACTCAGCACACACAAATAGACTGTACAGTGTTTCAACTGCAAACTGGTAAGATACATTAGTTTGTTGTAACCTATTTAGGTTTATGCTTACTCATAAGCTCATGTTATCCATGCTGCATATGTTCCTTTTATATCACACTAGCAAACCCAACAGTGCTTCGCAATTGCTACGTATGTATGGGACTTTGATATATGTTCTGCTATCCTTCTCCCCTCATCTATGTCCATCTCCTCCTCTCCCACCTCCATTGATCTCCTCCTCGTCCTCTCCTCGTTCATAACTTCCCTCCACCCACTCACTCTCTGTCCATCTCCCCCTCCCCGCATCTGCCTGCACATCCTCTTCCCTACTCGCTCTGTCCATTTCCTCCTTCCCCCTCTCACTGACCTTGAAACTTGTTTATTGTTACAGCCAATGAAACCTTGAAGGGGAATCGAAATTGCTTAAAATAAATGGGTAAATCAGATGTTATCATTGGTATACAGAGTGTGACAGACTTCTCCAGCTGCCGGATCTGTGAGGAGAGAAGCTTTAATGACAGTAGTTCACATAGTTTTAATTGCAAACTTGTAGGAGAATGAAGTTTCAGACAAGTCAGTCCTGTAGTAATATTCTAATCATAAACCCATAGCCATAAATACAGCTTTCCTGTTAAAAGCAACTTTGAGGAAGAAAACAAAGGAGCACAAGTTGTTTATATAATTTTTGCTTAAAAGGAGAAGAAGTGCATATGGAAGAAACAATTTGTCTAATGGTTGTAGAAAAATTTTCGCTACCAGTCACAATAAAAGATTATTTATTCATCACATGACCAGTTTCGGGCATGTGCCCCTCAGGTGTTTATGCATTCATGTACATGTTTATATTGTTGGAGATCACTATATAAATACAAAGAAAATTATTTGCTCGTGACTAAACAGATACAAGTGGAACAAATGCAAGTGGCAAGGTAACATTTGTCAAAAATATATGTGCACGTAACATAAAGATGAAGCATCATTATTACAATTATGCTGTGCTGACAGTTTTTCCACTTAGTTGCACATTTGTTATCATTATCACACCCACATTTCAGTTTTATAAAATTTGGCTGCATATTTCACTATTGCAACGTGCACTCGTGAAATACAATGTGTTTACATACAAACATATGGGCTTAAAAAATGCATAATGTGGATCAAAAAACTTCGCAATTTATAATAGCTTTTTAAGTTTCTATATGTGCAACATCTTTGCTCTTCCTTTGGCTAAGTTCTTTGTCCATAACCTACATGTTTCTGTACAAGCAACATCTTTACACCTCCTACATTTAGGTTCTTTGACCATAGCCCTTATGTTTGTATCTAAACACAGTGAATTCCACGAGTGCACATTGCAATAGTGAAACACGCAGCTATATTTTATAAAACTGAAATATGGACATGAAAATGATAACAAATGTGCACCTAAGTGGAAAAGCTGTCACCACAGCATAATTATAATAATGATGCTTCACCTTTCCGTAAGTACAGATACATTTTTGACAAATGCTGCCTCATCAATTACAGCTGTTCCACTTGTATCTGTTTAGTCATCAGCAAATAATTTTCTTTATATTTATACGGTGATCTCCAGCAATAGAAACATGCACATGACTGTATAAACACCTGAGGATGGGCCCAAGTCCAAAACCGGTCGCATGACGAATAAATAATCTTTTATTGTAACTGGTAACGGAAATTTTCCTACAACCTATAAAGGAACAGTCACAGAGTTCGACAGCATCCTCTATGGATAAAATTCACTTAATTTGTCTAATGTTTTAAATATTCTACTATCATAGTTTGCAATGCTGCTCCAGTAAATATATCAAAAAGTGGGAACCTGGATATTTTAACAAACCATACTACCAAACACTCCAGCACACACAGGATAAAAACTATTAAGTGCTTCTGACTTTTTTTTTTATTCCTCACCTGAATACTTTCACCATCATGGCAGACAACTGGGGCTTCAACCCTGAAATAATCTTGTCCTTCTCGCCAACTCTTCTCAATAACTGACCGATGCTCAGGGTCTGTTGCTAGAGGATTCATTTGCTGAATTGTCTGCAGAGGACCTGTGAGAGTCAGATGTATAAATGCAAGATCCAAATCAAAAGAAAAGTCATCAACTTATCACATTCTGTATTATACCTGTAGCAGTATGTAACATCACGGGAACGCGAGTTCTGTAGACTGAGAACATTACATCCTGCCTCATTACATCAAAATCCCAAGTGATTACACTTCCTGGATCATCATTTGATATCAGTACTTCATGAACCTAAAAAAAAAATAGTTTAATCTTCTAATGATACATGTAACTTTTCAAAAAATTAAATAAGAAGACATAATAACCTGAATTATGTTCAGTTACAAACAACTGCCCTTCCTGACACAAAGATGAAAGATTCTGCTTACCTGCCCTCTGCCTAAGGTGACACAGTGATATATGCTGTCCTCAGTAAGAGGACAGCCTTCCTTTCCCAATTCTTCCTCCGACATGTATAATGATTTTGGTACTAGGCCACCTTCCTGAACCATCGTCTGGAAGTGTACAGTCAACATCAGATTAATTTACTAACAAAGTATTTTAATAATGCATTCTAAATGCTACTTACATAAAAAACAAAATTTCTCACATTATAAATTGCAGTTCTCATAAGAGGTGAGATTCAATTATCCAAACAATTAATTAAAGAAGTGTGTCAGTGATTACTCCACTTTCACATACTATTAACATACGTAAATTTTGTCCAGTATCTAAGCAGCCAAAGGGAAGAGACATGTCACTTTTAGTCCAAACTGAAGAGGGGTCACATAGCCTCCCTCTCTTTTTCCTTTTCTTTATCCATTTATTTTTTAATCAAATAACATTGAAACTTCCAATATAATACTTGTTGTTCTTTTTTTAAATTATAAATCATTGGATTTACATCTGGTGAGTGGTGAAGTTTTGTTATGATTTTGTATATGACTGATTTTGGTACCCTTCAAAAACAAGTCCTAGAAACAGCTGTAGTTAAAAAGAAGGCCTTTATTTGCACTATTTTATGAGGCGTGTTTTATAAGTAAGGTCTGTTTTGTTGTAGACACTAGCAGTTCACGCGCATACCGCAACGAGCGCATGTGTCGTGTACTGGCACACCTTGGGAAAAGCTGTGCTCAGTTTCAGCTCTGCAGCTAACCTGCACGGTTCAGTTCTGTGCTTTTAAAATGTTTAAGACTATCAACTCACTCACCGCGTGTGAGGTTTGCTCAGTGATATGGTTTTTGTCAGCAAGGAACCTGTCTGCTGCAGAAATTCACTGACAGATTTGTGAAGTGTACGGTGATACTGTTATCAGTGAAAGCAAAGTGCATAAGTGGGTACGAGAATTCAAAGATGGCCGTGACAATGTTTATGATGAGGACTGCTCCAGTCGCCCTTCTTTGATTACAGATGATGTGGTGGCTTCAGTTGAAGTGAGGACGTGAGAACAGGTGCTTCACAATAACAGGTCTCGCAAATAAATTTCCTGACATGCTGAGATCAGTGCTTTATAACATTGTTTCTGAACACCTAAAGTTTAGGAAACTGTGCTCCCATTGGGTCCCAAAACTCCTAACAGAGAACCACAAAAACCAAAGATCTGAGCGTGCAATGAAGTTCTTGACTCATTATCACGAAGAAGGTGGCGGCTTCTTGAGTCAGATCGTAACTGGAGACGAAACATGGGTTTCACATTTTGGGATAGGCATGGTGTTTTGTTGGTCGACTTAATGCAACAATGAACCACTATCAATGCAGAAGCACACTGCCAAACCCTGAGAAAGCTATGCAGAGTGATTCAAAACAAAAGACATGATACGCTGACAAAGGGACTTGTCCTTCTCCATGACAATACAAAACCTCACACTGCAGGTCAGACCAGCAATTTATTGGACAGTTCTGGCTGGGAAGTTTTAGACCACCCACCCTACAGTCCTGATCTTACGCTGAGCAATTGCCATCTGTTCCTCCACCTCAAACAACACCTCAGTGGCAACCGTTACAATGACGACGACGACGTGAAAATGGCAGTGAGCTCTCGGTTATTGGAGCAGGCGGCAAGTTTTTATGAAGAGGGTATTTTAAAATTGGTTGAGATGTATGATACGTGTTTCAACAAACTTGGCAACTATGTCGAAAAATACAGTGAAGTATGTACTCTCTGAAAATAAATTTACTTTTTTGAAATAGTCTTTCATTGTGTACTTATGTTCAAATGGACCTTACTTAAAAAAACACGCCTCGTATTTTATAGAAAGGAACTGTCATATCTGAATGGAATTTAGATAATACGCAAATCATAGATCTGCAACACAGGACACAGTACATGTACAACAGAGATAAAAACTAAGCCTTCCACAAATATTTATATTTTAAACAATCTGCAACTTGTTATACACCATTAGTCATCATTAGTTTGCTGTGATTATGAAATTTAGTTTTACTCATGAGTAATGAGTTTCAGTTTGGCTTAACTGTGACTGGTAAAGGACTGTTTTGCTTTAAAAACACTACAGACAGTGTAGTTTCGTTCCACACAATATAATAGCTGAAGAACCTTAGAATAGATGTCATATTAAATGAGTTTCACTATAAATTATACTGCCTTAAACAAATAAAACTAAAACAAACAAACAAACAAACAAACATGTGCGCACGCACCAGCGCGCGTGCACGTGCGCGCGCGCCCACACACACACACACACACACACACACACACACACACACACACACACACACACACACAAAAACTGGCTACAACACTGTGTTTTTGAAAATATAGTGAACACAAATTCTAAAAACATTAAACAACATTCAAAATGTGTCCACATGAAATTGTTAGTAGCATTACTACCTTGTTTCTAACACATGAAGTCTACTTTAAGCCCATAAACAACTTTAACAATATGCAGCCAAGGTGGAGTAATGGTTATATCCTTCTCACATCATCAACAATATATATTAAATGTTTCATTACTAATGATTATCAATATTACTTAGTTTCAGTGATGGTGTTTGTGACACTAGAACAAAATATATCTCCTTACCGATTTCTTTTGTGAATAAATGTGGCAAAACTTTGCATTTAAACATACATTCTAATTTTCTCACATCCATATAAACTGCCACAAAAACCTAAAAGTTGCTTATGGTATCTAGAAGTTACTTCTTCAGTTTTTAGAAACACACTGTATCTATACTGTGTACACTACTTCTAAAAGCTATATCCGCATCTGATGAAGTTAAATAGCTTTATTTTTTCTGTAAATGATGCCGCAGGAAATGTTACTTATGTGGCTGTGAAGATTCAGTATGTCTACAGTCAATGAAGATATTCTGTCATTCATCACCACCCACACTTCCTGTCACGGCCTTTGCACCTTCTATACATGGCCATTATTTATCATTGATACCAAATCATTCATAGCAGCAGTACTTGTATTTGCAGATGCTGTAAAGATAGACTTCCAGTGCCCTTGCGGCAGGTAAGGGTAATTTTTAAAAAATTACAATAATGGAAATTTCTGGATGTAACAAAACGTAAAATAAAGGAAAGGAAACCACTTTTATTTAAGCAAACAAACGTATGGTACATAGACACATGTAACAAATACAGTATTAACTAGTTTCAAGCTTTGTCTCTTCTTCTGGTGGCAGCAAGCACACACATTCACACAAAGAATCATACATTCACCCAAAAACACTAGTTAATACTGTGTACTGTTACACATGCCTATGCAACACACAGCAGCCTGCTTAAAGGTGAGTGGCTGCCTTTTCTTTATTTTACATTTTTGAATGCAAAATGGGCAAATGGAATTTTTTTTTAGGTACAGCTGTGCAGTAAAGACATGTTGAAATAAGAAATGAATTGCTAATCATGTTGTTGGAGGTAATATGCTCTTGTCTTCCTCCAACCTCACAACAAACTAGTTTTACAAGTTTTGTGAAGGCCATCATATACAGCACAAAAACTATGATACAATGTGGCATTTTCAGGCACTTACAACACTGCCCGAGATAAAAGTCATTCCAATCTGTGGAGACGAGACAAAAAGAAGAGAGAGAGGGGGGGGGGGGGCAGGGGGGGGCAGGGGGGGGGGGAGGAGATAGAGACTGAATCCAAAAACCACACACACACACACACACACACACACACACACACACACACACACACACACACACACACAAATTTGAGGTGCTTCTTATACTCTAAATTAATATAAAAATGCTCAGTATTTGATTTAAAATTCCTGCCAGTCATAAAAATGGCCATACATTCAATGTTGCAGGAAATATATCTCTATCTGGCAACACTTGATTCAAGTGGCAGCAGCACTGATGCAACAAACTCCACTTGCAGGGATTCACAAGCTTTGTTAACACTGTCTCCCTCTCACCTCCCCATCACAAATCCAGAACACTGTATAGCCTAAGATGTGTCATAGCAGTCTACCGCACCACTTAAGTTGAATGAAAGTAATTTGTGTTATTGGTAACAGTAGAATATTTCTGTTACTAGCTAGTTTCATAATGGAAAAAAAATAAAAGGTATTCATATGATGCGGGCTGTAAATTTAAAGTAATAGCATACACAGAACAACATGGAAACAAAGCAGCTGAGTGGCATTTGGCCCTCTGCCAACAGAAAAAAAAACATAAAACTATTTGCAGTTGGCAGAATAGTAAAGAAGAACTGAAAAAATGAGGAACACAAAATGTTCAAATGGAGGACTGAATGAAAAATGGCCAAAACTATAAATGACGTACTGAAAAGGATTCAAGGACACTGTCAAAATGGCACTGGAATTAATACAAAAAAGATTCAAATACTTGCTCGTAAGCTAGTACTGCAGCGGAACTAAATGGACTTTTAAGTTTGAAGTTGGTTGGTGCTACAGGTTTATGAGGCATCACAGACTTAGTATGTGAATCAAAAACCAAAAGATCTCACAAAATACTGCAAAAATATGAAGAGAATGCCACAAGAGTAAAAAGAAAAAATATTTTTTACCTCACTTTATTATTCAACATTGAAAGAAAACCAGTGTGGAACTAAGCCAAATAGTGAATGTGGACTAAACTCTTCTAACATTTTGTGTGCCAAGTAACTAAACTTTTTCCATGAAAGGTGCTAAAACTGGGAACAAGTGGACATGAAAAAATGCAGTACACAGCTGTCTTTTCAATTGTGCTGACGGTACTGAACTTAATCCAATGATCATTTTCAAACACAAAACAATGCCAAAATCTTCTGAAATACTCCCACATACATGACAAGGGTTGGATGGACAAGGCTGACTTGAAATTATGGAATAACAGAGTCTGGGGGAGAAAAAGGTGCTTTATTGGAGAAGAGTTCTCATCTTGTGATAGATCATTCGAAGAATTCTGTGAAAAGAAATTGAGACAGGGAAATACAGAGCTTGTTGTTATTCCGAGAGGATTTAGTTCACAATTGCAACCTCTTTATGTCTTGATAAATAAACCATTTAAAGTGTATATGGGACAGGAGTGGAACAATGGCTGATGGATGAAACCCAACATGAATTCAAGCCAAATGGAGCTTTAAAATGAGCTACAGTCAAACAAGTGTGTTGGTGAATAAAACAGTCTTCGTCTAGAGTGATATAAGACATTATTATTAAAACTTTCACGAAGTGTGGCATAAGTAACATTCCCAATGCCAGTGAATATCATCTTATATACAAAGAGGACAATGACGAAGAGGATTTCAGGGATTTTAAAGGTCAAATTGGTTTTATAAACTATGAATTTTTTTTAGCCTGGCTTTGCAATCTAATTACATAAATGATAAAAATGTTATTTTTTAAATTGATTAAAAACTAAGGTGCATTTTGTAGTCTGTAGGATCTTATAGTCCATAATGTCTTATAGTCCATAAAATACAGTATTATTTTTCAAAACTTAGTTTCATTATAGCAGCATAGTGACTTTTCTCATAGTCAGTAGCAATGTTAGCACTGTACTGATTTTCCTTGTTTAACCTGGTAATTTTTTTCAGGTAACTCTGAAGCAAGTAACATTTTTCCTCCAATAACATTAAATTTAGTATCTATCATTTCTAACAGCATTAATTCTACAAGGCAACAACCATCTTAGATCCTAGTTACATAGTGAAGGGAAAAATTTATAACTGGTACCTCATCTGATCTCTCCGAGTTACACAAAACTGAATCAAAATAACAGTCAAATATTTCTAAATTAATCTCTCACAGAACTACTAGGAATTGTCAATTGCATCCATTGTTGGGGAAGGATGTATCACAGTGATGGGTGAATATGCAGAGGATGACAAAAACCATAGCCAAGTTTAATGGTCAGAGCTTTATTTGAATATTATAAATAGCCCTTGTACATTACAACTTGCTATGCTCAAAGGTGGAATGTTTGTGTAAAAAATAGCTTTGTGGACCAGTACAATTTCTACATCACACAACTTGACCCTGTTTTCTATAAGTAGTGGTCACAAGTGACATCACTCCAGGTAGAACATCCAACTATCTAGTGCAAAGAAGAGACAGGTCCTAGGTATATGGTTTTGGATTGTGGGTGATTATTCCCTGGTGGTGTATGCTTCATGTAGTCAGTCATCCAGATATTTTGCTACATATCCATACCTCACTGCCAAGAGGCCTAAGCTGAATTTCTGCACATGATATATTTGTAATACTGACACACTGTTTCATTTGTGGAAGAAGAATAGCAGTCTTCCAGCTCATGGCCTACAGGACTGCCACCAATCTTCCACAAATGAAGTAGTGTGCAGGTTTTACAAATATTGTCTCAAGTTGAAACTGTGTAAATTGCACTTGTGTCCCATTACCTCCCACGGACATACATACAATAGTTACTGTACAAGAAAAAAGATGTTAAAATAGTACACATTTTGTGGAAAATAATCATTTTCATAACTTCAGGATTAAACTAGCTGATTAGTTCAAAGCATCGGCTTACCAAACAATTGGGATGTGTATGTGCTGAAAGATTTTAGAACTGAAAAAGTGTAAACAAGGAATCAATGCCATTTCGTGCAGCATGTTCAAATGAACCCCAGGAGCTACTTCACTGTGAAGATGGTGCGTCACATTAGTACCAGTTAGCTTAAAATTGTTCATCATAAAACTACATCTAGCTTGAGACCAGTGCTTCACAGTGAGACAATCTCTGTCACTTCACTTCACGATACAGTGCCAAACCCCCAATTCCATTCCCACCAGAATCTGCCTCGGTTCAGACTGTGCAACAACTGATACGATATACAGAAAAAAAATTGCCAAACAGTTGCCACCTTTACAGTTCAAACTTAACTTAATGATACAATCTGCAACAGATTTTAGCAAAGACAGTGGATGTTTAGAGCAGACTGTGATTAAGTTTGGATCAATCATGTCTGAAAAATTAAAGCTTGCATTTTCTATGCCTAGAAATATAAACATTAACGGCAGGCTTTGTATAAGAATAAACTACTAGTGAATGCAAACTGTGAGTATGGACTCCATTCAGAAATGTGGTACAGCACATTCTGGGAAAGACTAAGGCTGCAAATTACATCATTTCAGTCACAGAGATGATACAATCTTACAAACTATTTAACTGGAACAAAAGTATCAAAGTTCACTTTATTCATGCTCACCTAAATTATTTTCCTGAGAATTTTTGTGATTTTATGAAAGAATATGGCAAGTGTTTCCATAAGGCTACTGAAGTGTTGAAAAAGATATATGAAGATATGTACAGGTGATAGTGTACTATCATTGGCTGTTGAAAAGAAACTGTACAGAAGAATACCAAAGCCAACCGAAAAAGTTCCACAAAGTAAATGTTAATGAATGTTTGTTTTTAAACATTTGTGTGTCTAATTCTTACACGAGCCTTCTGTTGATTTAGCAGTTTCACAATATAGCTATGCTGTGGGGAAAAAAAGAAACTTAATTTGTACTATTTTCTTTACTTGTGGGAAAACCTGACATGATTCAGAATTTTGCAAATCATTTTCTTTTGAGAAAGTTGTTTCTGATACTGCTATTCATTTCAAAATAAATCTTATGACCATAGGACATCACAATTTGATACTTAACAATACATTTCACTTTTGTACAGAATCTCTTAAAAGAAATTACAGTTAGCACAGACTATCAAAGACAGATAATCTGTTTTAAGATTTTTGCTATGTATCAAATGTACTGACATCTTAGAAGATAATATGTGCTGAAATAACATAGTTTGCTGCACTTTTACCAAACAATGGAAATGACAAGGTAATGAAGATATCTCCTACTTTCTATGTTAGAAGACGAACAGTTGCAGCTAAAAGGACATTCTTGAGAGATTTTGTTACATTAGTGAATGTCACATTCAGTATTGAAAAAAATGGAGAAATAGCTTCACAATTTCTGATTTACTATGCTGAAACAACAAATTATTTGAAGCAACACAGAAAAGTGAACATGTTTTTCTTTTATATCCTCATGGTAACAAAGAAAGAAAGATGCACAAAAAACTATTCTTTTATACCCTCACAGTAACAAAGAACACACACACACACACACACACACACACACACACACACACACACGAGGAGGAGGAGGAGGAGGAGGAGGAGATGCAATTTTAACAGTACAGTGGCAATGTTATCAGACAGAGAACATGCCCTGCTAGAGCAAGTATGGGCTGGAAATTAATGTCTTTTTCAAATGAACCGTTCTGGCATGTACAATAATTTAGATCAACTTCTAAAAATCAGGATTGCTGGATGGGTATTTGAAGCTTGCTCCTGAATGCGACTCCAGAGTGCTAACCGCTGCATCGTCTCTCACTGTGGATTGGTTGGAGTTTAACACATTGTTAGCAGTGAGGTCATTTGGCAGTGTACCAGTTCAATAGACAGACGACACAGAAAGAAATTAAATATAGCCTTAACTAAAGAAAGATCACAGAAATACCTTACATCTTGAAGGGAAACTGCAAAAACAAAATAGTCCAACTGGAATTTAAATACCTGTCTTATTAAATATTAATTGTAGCCTCTTAATGACACAGCTTGCTTACAGAGATTAATTAAACATTTAAGGTACATACTGAATATGCCAGCAATTGCAAAACTAATGCAGATCAATAGTTCCGAGGTTGATGGGAGGGGGTGGGGGGGAGGAGGAGATACTGGTTACTTACAAATTGTTCATGAACTTATTAGCAACACATCTATTGGGACTGCTTTGTTAGATTAATAGGTGTAAATGTGTTCACTGAATTATGATGCGAGTAAAGACAAGTAACAAACTAGCCTACGATTTCTGGCTACTGAAACAGTTATGAGCATAGTGGAAGAACATAAAAGCATACAGGAAATTAAATACTCTCACTGTGGTGTATCTCGTGATTTAAGCCCTGTGCACATTCTGCAGTTGTGTGTTCAGATTGGTTATGAGGTGCTGTAGCACTGTGACCTAGCACATAAATTTCTGAAACATGTAAGCAACACCAGCAGCACATGTATACTGAGTTCTACAGCAAATACGCTGACAGAAGAAAGGGATAACTCCTTACAGTAAAATACGTTGAGTCTTCCCATGTGTCGAACATTGAGAATGGGACAGATCCTGGCTCGACTGGGAAGTTTGGCTGCCACAGACATCATAAAATAAAAACATTGATTTGCTGTTACCAATAAAAAAGATTGTTACTTAAAGATAACATAGAAATGCTGATTTGCTGAAGTACCCTTGCAATATAATTCTGGAATATAATGTCTTCATCTTGTGAATAAAATTCCAGACAATTCTATTTCATAACTTACAAATGTACCTACTTACAGAATTTATATTCAGTTATGTGAAATTCTGTACACAATATAAACCCAACTGTGCACTATTTTCATTGAGACTGCATTCTGAGTAAAAGTTCTGACAAAGTCCTTGTACTACCCAAGGTTAACAATATATTGCATTTGCTTAGCTCTTGCTATTTATCTTTCACAGTTATGTATATACATCTTTATTTTTATTGAAGAAATATAAAATCCAATGGGCACTTGACAGAAAGGAGGAGTCATGTTTGAAAAAGAGATGTGTAAACACAATGACACTTTTCCTGAAAATGAAGAACTTGTGAGGCATGATGAAAAAGAAGATTGTGATGTGAGGAATAAACCAATGTGATATTAGCAAGAGTATTTTACTGAAGTCATCAACACAGTCTGCAGTAAGGATGAGTATGTTCTTTGTAGCTAGTACAAGATGAAAAGAGAAACCTGTAGTGCATTTTCGTGAAATGAGTTAACACCCACGCGTCACTTAAGTAACTTGCACAAAATATTTCTCTTTCTTATTTTAAAACTTAGCACTAAGTTCATTTTTTAAACAATATGTTAAATCTGCATGTTGTTCACACACACACACACACACACACACACACACACACACACACACACACACACACACACACAGAGAGAGAGAGAGAGAGAGAGAGAGAGAGAGAGAGAGAGAGAGAGAGTATGAAGATAGTTATTTCATTATTTGATACTTACTCTGCATGAGCCACCTAAAAAGTCTGGAATGTACTGCTCTGGAATCCAGTTTTCAAGACCTTCTGCTCCCTGGTAGTCATTTCCCCCATAGAAAAGGAACTTGCTACGTGTATTTTCATCTGTAAATTGATGGTATTAAGAAACAACATTTGTACTTGTGCTTTTAAGAAAAGGGGGTGGATTGGAGGAGAAGAAAGACAGGCCAAAATAATTTTTGGAATTGAAGGAAAGAAGGAAGGTTAAAATATAACATCATGTTGACTAAGATCATTCGAGACTTAGCATAAGCTTAGTTGCATGAGGATGGAGAAAGAAATCAGCTTTCACTTATTCATAGCAACAACACTGGAATTTTCCTGATATTATTTAGGAAATGAAAGAAAACTAAGTCTATGACTGAAGCAAAAAACTACATTAATGAAAGGAGCTAAACTTGTTTATGTATGTATCTGGATTAACATTTCAAACTAGCAAAGGAAACAATATACCTTAACTACAATTTGATTAAAAGACAGAAAAGCGAAATGTACTATAATCATAAACTGAGTAAAGGTGGGGAATTGTATGCCAAGTTATTTAACTCAATACTTACTACAAGTAGTAACTGCCATCACTCAAGGCATATAACTGAGTATGTTCACTTCCTCAAAAATACTTTATTCTTTGTGCATGCATAGCATTTCTTTGTATTTTGTGCAACATATGATTTCTCTTCTCAATATCCTAATTAACCTGCATTATGAGAATCAGTTTATTTTGATTTCCTTATTTTACAGACTACAAGCCACTACAGACTATAAGACACGCCTTAATTTTCAAGCAAAATTGGTTTTAAAAAATATAACATTTTTACCATTTTTATTAGTGGGTTGTAAACCCCAACTAAAAGAATTTCTTACTCCTTAAAACCAAACTGACCTTTAACATTCCTGAAAATTGTCATCTGAACTTTCTTCTTCTTCTTCTTCTTCTTCTTTTTCTTCACTGTTGTCCTCTTCATATATATGAGATGATCTTCATTGCCATTGAGAAAATTACTTCTTGAAAGATTTAACAATAATGTCTTCTCTCAATCTAGACCATGACTATTTTATTCACTGAAACACTTGTTTGACTGTAGGTCATTTTACAGACCCATTTAATTTTGCAAATGATCTAGCACAAGGTGAGAACTCTACTCCAATAAAGCTCCTTTTCTTCTCCCCCAGACTCTGTTATTCCATAATTTCAGGCCAGCCTTGTCCATCCAACCCTTGTCATGTATGTTAACAACAGGTGGAAGTATTTCAGAAGATTTTGGCAATGTTTTGTGCTTGAAAATCATTGGATTAAGTTTAGTACTGTCAGCACAACTTGAAAAGCCAGCAGTGTAGTGCATTTTTTCATGTCCACTTGGTTTTACTGTTGCAGTTTTAGCAACTTTTATTGCAACAGTTTTGTTACTCCGCACATGAAATATCAGAGGAGTTTCATCTATGTACACTATCTGGCTTGGTTCCACACTGGTTTTCTTTCTTACGATTGTGTACTTGAATCATTTTTGTATTAATTCCAGTGACATTTTGACAGTGCCCTTGAATCAATTTCAATGCTTCATCCACTACTCTTGGTCATTTTGCATTCAGTTCTCTATTTAAATATTTGGTTTTCCTAATTTTTTTTTCAGTTCTTCTTTACTATCACACCAACTGCGAATAGTTTTTTCTGTTGGTGGAGGGCTGAAATGACGCTCAGCTGCTTTGTTTCCATGGTCTTCTGCACATGCTATTCTTTTCAACTTATAGCCCGCATCATAAATACCTTTTATTTTTTCTATTATGAAACTAGCTACTAACAAAAGCATTGTACTGTTGCAGGTAACGCAAATCACTTTCAATCCAAGTTCACTGGCACTGTAGACTGCAATGTCACATCATGGGTTACAGAGTGTTACCAAGCTTGCAAATCCCCACAACTCATGTTCATCACATCAGAGCACTGCCGCTGCCAATTGAATCTAATGTTGCCATATAGAGATTGGTCTCCCGCGGCATCGAATATATGACCATTTTCAAGAATGGCAGAAATTTTAAATCAAACATTGGACATTTTTACATTAATGTCAAGTATAAGAAGCACCTGAATTTTGGAGGCAATTTTTCAATGAAAGAAGTGTGTCTTACGTACATAAAATTTTGTTTCCTCTTCCTGCTGTGGATAGCTGTCCATTTTTACTTCTAGTATTCCAAGTAATTTATTTTTCTGTGCATCAAAACTGTTCCCCCATTAATATCCCACACAAATTTCCATACTTTTACTGTCTGGTGCTTCTTGTGTGGTATTTTTTAAGCCACATATATGGAATATTTATTTTTAATTAAGCTTCCTTGTATCTTCACTTATCCACCATTATCTCCCAGTTTTTTCTTCAGTTCTGTAGTAACTTCAGTTTTCACATTAATGAAAAGCAGTAAGTATATATTTATCCCACTACTCCTGATCACTAAATATACCTATCACATCCACTGTCTTGGCCAGTGCAACACCTTTTGTCCCTGCCCCCCCTCCCCCTAAATAATTGTAGTAACTGGACATGGTAATTCAAAGTAAGGTATTTAATCTCCTCTTGCAATTAATTAATGATTAACCCTCATGCAAAATAAATTTTTAACACAAACACTTGTTGAAAATCTTGTTATCAATGGGTGTCTCAAAAATCAAATGATCATGAAACTTCCTGGCAGATTAAAACTGTGTGCCCGACCGAGACTCGAACTCGGGACCTTTGCCTGGCAGAAGTAAAGCCATGAGTACCGGGCGTGAGTCCTGCTTCGGTAGCTCAGATGGTAGAGCACTTGCCCGCGAAAGGCAAAGGTACCGAGTTCGAGTCTCTGTCGGGCACACAGTTTTAATCTGCCAGGAAGTTTCATATCAGCGCACACTCCACTGCAGAGTGAAAATCTCATTCTGGAAACATCCCCCAGGCTGTGGCTAAGCCATGTCTCCGCAATATCCTTTCTTTCAGGAGTGCTAGTTCTGCAAGGTTCGCAGGAGAGGTTCTGTAAAGTTTGGAAGGTAGGAGACGAGGTACTGACAGAAGTAAAGCTGTGAGTACCGGGCGTGAGTCGTGCTTCGGTAGCTCAGATGGTAGAGCACTTGCCCGTGAAAGGCAAAGGTCCCGAGTTCGAGTCTCGGTCGGGGACACAGTTTTAATCTGCCAGGAAGTTTCATATCAGCGCACACTCCGCTGCAGAGTGAAAATCTCATTCTCAAATGATCATATTTACGTAAAATGAAGACTAGCCAATTCTGCAATCATACATGTATTTTATTTTAAACACAGGCATTAACTTTGTAGTTAGTTCATACAGCACTGCTTAAATGTACAACAATTTATCAAAGAAAAAAAAACAGCAATGACAAGATATAAACATACCTATGAAAGTACCAACAATTGTCCACAAAATCGGAAAAACACGCGGTGCTCTTATAATGAGAACTCTACCCATTGTCTCTGGATAGTTAGCTTCCACTATTTCTATTATTCTTAACAGGGCCTGGAAAATTTTAGGAGATGATATTAGGTGCGAACTGCAACAACGGGTATCTTTTTTTTTTAACAGAACAACATATCTAGCACATTCACTCAATTAAATATACATGAAATTAATCGGCACGTATTTTTTTAATGTCTTTGCATTAATGTCTTGTCCAGTGAAACATCTTAAGTTACACAAAAAGAAAATTTTAACAAATGTCTTTTGTGTGATACTACTGACTTGCTTACAGAAAGCATAAATCATCGTATTCTATACAGCTTTAGAATGTTTGACTCCAGTGAAGAGCATGAGAAACAAATGGTTTTCAAATGAGTGACATGTTCCATGTGAGGGAAATAGGCAGTTCCCACCACCAGTGCTGACTTTGCTCTTTCAGTAGCGACTGCACAAAGAACTAGGAAACACTGTGTCTTTTATAGGGGAGCATACTTTTAAAACAAGCAAATCTGTGGTTAATGTTCATCATCTCTTCAATTAATAGTTCAAATGTTTGTGAGACTGTCTCGAATATGTGGTGCATTTTGAGTTACATAAAACAAGTTATTAGGGAACCACCCAGCCTTCCCCAAAAATAGAGAATCACAGACATGAGCAGTTCTTTTAGTTTAAAACACTCCATACATCATACAATGTCTTTGAAGATACATTATTACGATCATCTCCAAGGTACGTATTCATACTGAACTGTACTTCCACTGACGATAGCTCCCATCTGTGCAACTCATGAAAGGTGGTGGTGGTGGTGGTGGTGGTGGTGGTGGTGGTGGTGGTGGTGGTATGGATGTGAAGTAGCCATCGAAATCTCGCATGTTGTGCCATTGGGTGGTCCATTTTGGTTTTGGGAACAGTTTGGCAGTGGCAATTCACTCTATTTGACAGCTAGTTGGCTGTCATACCAATTTAAAATGCTGGGCAGTGGTTGCAGCACAGAAGGTATATAACACAGCTGCTTTCACAAGTGGCATGGCCTCTGATGGGATAGGATAACCTGTGACAGGACTGAAGTAGGTGGTGCTGGATGGGTGCATTGGGCAGGTCTTGCATCTGGGCCTTCCACAGGGGTACAATCCCTGTGACCAGGGATTGGGGTAGGGTGCGACATAGGGAAAGACTAGGATGTTGTGGAGGTTGGGTGGGCAGCGGAATACCACTTTGGGAGGGGCTGGAAGTATCTTAGGTAGAATTTCCCTCTTTTCAGGGCATGAAGATTGATAATGAAAGCCATGACGAAGGATGTGGTTCAGTCTTTACAATGTGAGGTGGTACCGGTCGACTGGAGACAGCTGCTTTGTGGTTGGTTCTTGGGATGGATGTGAAGATCAGCTTTGTGTGAGGATATGGCATGGAAGATCTGTTTGCGAATTAGGTCTGGATGGTGTTGCCTGGCTGCAAAGGCCTTTGTGAGGCCTTCAACATGCTGGGTGTGGGAGTCGTCATCACTGCAGATGTGTCACACATGGTCGCATGAGACTTATTATACCCTGTATAATCAGCTGTGTCCGTTACAACAGTTGTACATGCAACTCCACATGCTGTGTGATTCTCAATAGCAGTGTAACGCACTTCTAGCAACTCAAAATCCCCCCCCCCCCCACACACACACATATTACTCCTGGTCTGCCTGTTCTTGTTTCCTCTTTGGCTCTGACACATGACAACAAATCACGTGTGAGCGAATGTATTTCATGTGCATGGTGATATATCATGCATGATCAGATATACACCAGTCACAATACTACCCCCTGCTCCTAACACAATTCCTTTAATTCCTTACACCTGTCAAAGTTATTCAACTATCCCTACAACCATCTGACACCTTTATTTATTTGCAACTTCCAATGCAAATTTTGTTGCCCAGCACTGACTCTCCCCCCTCCTCCTAATGAAATCCTGCTCCATTTATTTGGACCAGTTCAGAAAACTTTCCCAGTCACTAGCCAAAACCTTGTCCCATATCCTGTTCCTTTAATGTTGCCTAAGCCATGGAATTCCCCTCAATTGCCTAATCATAAAAACATCTATTTCTGGATCCCACTCCTCCTTCCACAATGGCCATCTTTCCAGATTCACTGGTCCCTTTCCCCTCACAAACCTGGTCCTACAACAACAACTTCCACTCCCTCCGCAAAGTACTGTTACTATGCAATCCCCACTACCTATACCTCATCACCCAAATTGAAATCCTGACACTCCCACTCCTAGGACATTCCAGACATCACTTCCTAAAGCTATCCAGCCTGCTGACATCCTACTCCCACCTTGGGGCACCACTGTCCAACCCCCATCCTACCCCACAGTGTTCCTCCTTGGCAACCTCTCATAGCACCCAGACTTTGCCTAGTTGACTTTCAACTTACCACATCCTCCAAAATGCACCCACCAACATTCCACGAATAAACGGTAACTGCCAAACTGTTCCCAAAAACAAGGTCGACCACCCACCTGGCACAACAGGCGAGATTTCAATGGCTGCTTCACGACCTGTGTAATGTGAATACTCCACCCCACCCCCACCACCACCACCTTTTCTGAAATGCACAGATGGGAGCTATCCTCATAGCACATCCTTCGCTCCATAACCTTCCTGTGCTAAGGCTAAGGAAACTCTTTGGACCCCACCCAATTTTGTGTGTGTGTGTGTGTGTGTGTGTGTGTGTGTGTGTGTGTGTACACATGATTTTTTTCCTACAAGCTTGAAAAAGGAAGTTATTCCAGAAGCTAGCAAATCTCTGTACCTTTTGTTTGTGTACCTATCGATGACGCAGCCCGTCTGCCTTTAGGTGTGTATCCTTTATTCCTAAATAATTCTTAATTATCAACCAGAACTTTTTGTACATAATTGTAATAACAGTAGTAGTAAACCACTGTCACAACTGTTATCAGCTGAAGTATCAAGACAGTACCTGTAGGCGTTACACAAGTAGTGCAGGGGTACCAGTTATTGATCCTTACCTTCACACCTGGACGCCAAAGATGCCTCATGTTGAGTCCTTCAAGATCAACAAGTAAGGACCATGTTGATACTGGCTTTCCTTGAGTTCTTGTAGCTTCTTCCATAAGCTGCAGACCCTCTTCACAAACATGCAGTGTCTGTATACAATGAGAACACAATGACAATGTACATCTGTAAATCACTACTTTTTAAATATTCAAAAAGGAAAATAAATATTGCCATTTAAGAAGCTTCTTTTAATAAAATTACTTAAACTTTCTGATGATGATGAATTCCATCATCATCTTTATTTGTTCACAAAAACTTAACGTTTCTGATCATTGCTTTTGTTCCTTTCGAACAATGGTACCATACCACATGGAGAGTGATCAAAAAGTAGCAGGAATTTTTGTTTTTCTTCAACAAGCTTTATTTATTCATCAACATCAACTTTGTCCCCTTATTGTAATCCTCCTCCGATATACGCTTGGCCCAGCACCCTTTCCATTTTGGAACCACTTCCGGAACTCAACTTTTTGTTATGGTGTTCAGTCTCTTCAGCAATTCTGTTTCCCTCTGTTATTGTGAACCACTCTTTTCAGAATGCATGCTGTGTATTATTTAAGAAGTTGTATTCCTAGAAGAAAGATTTCATTTCATTTAGACTTACTCTTTCAAGTAACTTGTCCAGTAATCAAGTCAATGAAATTGGTATGTAATTATTTGCCAGTGGTTGCTCCATTTTTGTACATTGGTCATATCTCAATGATTTTTAAAAATCCTCGAAAGGTCCCCAGGGTAGTTCAGCCATGTATTAAAAGTGATACTGGTTTTATTAATCCATTTCTGCATTCTTTAAATAATGCAGGTGATGTGTCATCTCATCCACTACATATTTTTTAGCTTGAAGATTAGTTTCATTCTCTTACACTTCTCAGGAAAAATTAATAGCTTGTTTTTAATTGAGTTTATATGTAGCAATGACTCATCCATAAATTATTCTCTGCATACCATACTAAAATGTTTCTAGAAGGCCTCACATAATGACTTTCACTCACTCATCAACATTCCATTTTCCCATCCTTTGTTTACTATGCTCTAGGCTGTTTTACTAACATAACTGGGTTCATTTACCTGTTCAGTGTAACAATGTGCTTTTAGAGTCTTCAGTGATTCCCTGTATGTTTTTCTGCTGCTTCTGTACTTTGTTAGGAAATAATGTAGTTTTATATTCCTGAACTGGATGTAAAGGTGCTTCACATTTTCCTTTAATTTATGGATTTCTGGAGGAACTTTAAGTTCCTTTGTGTAATGCGATTTCCTTCCCCCTTTTTTTCTGATTGAAATTTTGATTAAATCACCGAATAGGAAGTCCAGGTTGGAATATCAACAACAATGGAATGGACAGATTGCTGCTCAATGTAAAGATGACATGTTGAGTTACAGACAAGCACAAGGAAAAAAGCCTTCTTCAAAAAAGAAAGAAAAATATACACATTCACACATGCAGCAGGCACAGATTATTTCTATTGCTGGCTGCACTGGCCTGACTGCTACTGTTTTGAATGAAAGGAACAATTCTGAGTGGGGTAGGTGGGGTAGGAACAGGAAGGGATAGCAGGGTAAGGGTTGGCAGGGGGGGGGGGGGAGAAGAGTGCTGTCTGACAGAGCATGCAGGGATTAGAAGGCGGCAGGACAAGCCTGCCTAGTGCATCGTCAGGAGGCTGTGGGGGAGGAGGGGGGAGAGCAGGAATAGAGAGGTGCTGAGGAGTACAAAGGGAGGGTGAAGGTAGGAGAGCTGGGAGAAGGTGCTAGGACAGAGGGGGGGGGGGGGCATAAACTATCACCTGGTACTAATTCATGTCCCTCACTGCTATTGTGCACTGCTATCTGCCAATGCACCCCACCAGTCTTTTCCCCCCCTCTCTGCTTGTCTCCCTTTTTTTCCCACACTGGGCATTATTTCTAACAAAAGATTGAATGGAATCTGTCACAACAATTCAGTAACAATGAAAAGATGGTGGTGATGGTGGTCTGTTCGACTGAGGACCAAATGTAGGATATTTTCTTTACAAGCTCATTTTATATTATTACACACTGAAGAAGCTGGTTATATGGAAGCTGGTTATATGGAATGAGTCACCTGTACCTCACATTCTTAAAATAGTAGCATAGATTTGGGATATTCCTTGTAAATTCTGAGGCTACTCTTTTTTGATGCAGAGAGTAACAGGAGCACTAGTTCTAATCAGAATCAACAGCAGACCAACACCGACAATGATAGTTCAGGTATACATGCCGACGTCGCAAGCTGAAGATGAACAGATAGAGAAAGTGTATGAGGATATTGAAAGGGTAATGCAGTATGTAAAGGGGGACGGAAATCTAATAGTCATGGGCAACTGGAATGTAGTTGTAGGGGAAGGAGTAGAAGAAAAGGTTACAGGAGAATATGGGCTTGGGACAAGGAATGAAAGAGGAGAAAGACTAATTGAGTTCTGTAACAAGTTTCAGCTAGTAATAGCAAATACCCTGTTCAAGAATCACAAGAGGAGGACGTATACTTGGAAAAGGCCGGGAGATACGGGAAGATTTCAATTAGATTACATCATGGTCAGACAGAGATTCCGAAATCAGATACTGGATTGTAAGGCGTACCAAGGAGCAGATATAGACTCAGATCACAATATAGTAGTGATGAAGAGTAGGCTGAAGTTCAAGACATTAGTCAGGAAGAATCAATATGCAAAGAAGTGGGATACGGAAGTACTAAGGAATGACAAGATATGTCTGAAGTTCTCTAATGCTATAGATACAGCAATAAGGAATAGCGCAGTAGGCAGTACAGCTGAAGAGGAATGGACATCTCTAAAAAGGGCCATCACAGAAGTTGGGAAGGAAAACATAGGTACAAAGAAGGTAGCTGCGAAGAAACCATGGGTAACAGAAGAAATACTTCAGTTGATTGATGAAAGGAGGAAGTACAAACATGTTCCGGGAAAATCAGGAATACAGAAGTACAAGTCGCTGAGGAATGAAATAAATAGGAAGTGCAGGGACGCTAAGAAGAAATGGATGCAGGAAAAATGTGAAGACATCGAAAAAGATATGATTGTCGGAAGGACAGACTCAGCATACAGGAAAGTCAAAACAACCTTTGGTGACATTAAAAGCAACGGTGGTAATATTAAGAGTGCAACGGGAATGCCACTGTTAAATGCAGAGGAGAGAGCAGATAGGTGGAAAGAATACATTGAAAGCCTCTTTGAGGGTGAAGATTTGTCTGATGTGATAGAAGAAGAAACAGGAGTCTATTTAGGAGAGATAGGGGACCCAGTATTAGAATCGGAATTTAAAAGAGCTTTGGAGGACTTACGGTCAAATGAGGCAGAAGGGATAGATAACATTCCATCAGAATTTCTAAAATCATTGGGGGAAGTGGCAACAAAACGACTATTCACGTTGGTGTGTAGAATATATGAGTCTGGCGACATATATTCACACAATTCCGAAGACGGCAAGAGCTGACAAGTGCGAGAATTATCGCACAATCAGCTTAACAGCTCATGCATCGAAGCTGCTTACAAGAATAATATACAGAAGAATGGAAAAGAAAATTGAGAATGCGCTAGGTGATGATCAGTTTGGTATTAGGAAAAGTAAAGGGATGAGAGAGGCAATTCTGATGTTACGGCTAATAATGAAAGCAAGGCTAAAGAAAAATCAAGACACTTTCATAGGATTTGTCGACCTGGAAAAAGCGTTCGACAATATAAAATGGTGCAAGCTGTTCGAGATTCTGAAAAAAGTAGGGGTAAGCTATAGGGAGAGACAGGTCATATACAATATGTACAACAACCAAGAGGGAATAACAAGAGTGGACGATCAGGAACGAAGTGCTCGTATTAAGAAGGGTGTAAGACAAGGCTGTAGCCTTTCACCCCTACTCTTCAATCTGTACATCGAGGAAGCAATGATGGAAATAAAAGAAAGGTTCAGGAGTGGAATTAAAATACAAGGTGAAAGGATATCAATGATACGATTCGCTGATGACATTGCTATCCTGAGTGAAAGTGAAGAAGAATTAAATGATCTGCTGAACGGAATGAACAGTCAAATGAGTACACAGTATGGTTTGAGAGTAAATCTGAGAAAGACGAAGGTAATGAGAAGAAGTAGAAATGAGAACAGCGAGAAACTTAACATCAGGATTGATGGTCACGAAGTCAATGAAGTTAAGGAATTCTGCTACCTAGGCAGTAAAATAACCAATGACGGACGGAGCAAGGAGGACATCAAAAGCAGACTCGCTATGGCAAAAAAGGCATTTCTGGCCAAGAGAAGTCTACTAATATCAAATACCGGCCTTAATTTGAGGAAGAAATTTCTGAGGATGTACGTCTGGAGTACAGCATTGTATGGTAGTGAAACATGGACTGTGGGAAAACCGGAAGAGAAGAGAATCGAAGCATTTGAGATGTGGTGCTATAGACGAATGTTGAAAATTAGGTGGACTGATAAAGTAAGGAATGAGGTGGTTCTATGCAGAATCGGAGAGGAAAGGAATATGTGGAAAACACTGATAAGGAGAAGGGACAGGATGATAGAACATCTGCTAGGACATGTGGGAATGACTTCCATGGTACTAGAGGGAGCTGTAGAGGGCAAAAACTGTAGAGGAAGACAGAGATTGGAATACGTCAAGCAAATAATTGAGGACGTAGGTTGCAAGTGCTACTCTGAGATGAAGAGGTTAGCACAGGAAAGGAATTCGTGGCGGGCCGCATCAAACCAGTCAGTAGACTGATGTAAAAAAAAAAAAAGGTCACCACCACCACCACCAGAAAAAAAACTCTTACCTCATTCTACAACACAAAATATTAATGGAAGTCCTATTATATCACATTCCCTTTCATCCACATCTTTCATAATTATATTATTTATGTAGTTGGAATACTTGAATGTGAAATATATCTGTGTATCTAAAAGATGATTCATTACCATAATACTTCACATCAATTACAATGACTTGTTACTTCCAGGTATTTTACTTTCCTCCACCTTACTCCCTTAACACTTGAAGTCCCGACAATATTAACAAAATATATAATTTACAAATTTTTCATAAACTTAACCTTTATCGTTATAATAACTAATACATGACGAAATTGGCAAAAAGTGAATAATAAAGTGTTTTAAGGAGGTGGTTTCACTTTGGAATGATGAGGACATACAGTTTCCAAGCAGTTTACATGATATATTTGAATGTAATGTGATATATTTGAATACAAGACACATCCCACATCTCGAAACTTCTATGAACTCATAATGCATAAAACTAAGTGGTCCTAAAGAGCAAGCAAAAATGGGCCTAATGTTTAGTAAATTTTATATTTAGAACTACATGTTGCCCCACTGGTTTCATTTCAAAACCACTGTTTCTGGCCGATGAGACCCGACTGCAGAGTGCAACAATACCTAATGGGAGAAACAATCTGGCATGGGCAGTAGGGATAAGGAGGAGGCTGGAGTGGGGAGGACAGGGGATAGCAGGTTAAGGGTTGGGGAAAGCTGTAATGCTGCTTGTGGGAGCCTGCAGGAACATGGTTGGGATGTGATAGGGCTGCTAAGTGCAGTCTGGAGGTAAGGAAGGGGAGCACACATGGAGAGAATTAGAGAAAGAGACAGCTGTCTCTTGGTTACAGTTTGTCGGTGGTCATTCATGTGGACAAACAGCTTGTTGATCGTCATGACCACATAGAAATCAGTGGTTGCAGCTTAGTTTGTACACCACATGACTGCTTGCACATCCCTTTGATGGGATAGGGGAATAAGTTGACCAGGATGGAGTAAGAGGTAATGGGATGACGTATGGGAAAAGTCCACAGTTTTGTGTAGGTACCGTCCCATAGACAACTTTATGATTTATCTTACTGGTTTGTATTTTCTGTGACCTGTATAAGACATTTGACTCTGTGAATCACTACATCCTCCTAGATAAACTGAGGTTTTGTGAAATTGATGGTGTAGCCAACCAATGGATAATCCAACCAAAAGACTGCAGATAGTTGTGCTCAGTAATTAAACTAATGTAATCAAGGGAGATTATTCTGACTGGGGAGAAATCACATATGGGGTTCCCAAGGGTCAATCTTTAGTCCACCACTGTTCCTCATGTATGTAAACAGTCTACCACATAATATACAAGAAGAATTAGTTCTTTTTGTAAATGACACATGTATTGTAATCAGTCCAAGCATACAGACTCCCCCCCCCACCACAGACAGACAGACAGACAGACAGAGACAGAGAGAGACAGAGAGAACACTCATTCCACATCATGATTTATCGTGCAAATGATCCATGGGACATGAAAGTAACTAACTATAAACTAACAACATATTCCATCCTGGATTTTCCATTGTTTAACTATAAACTAATTAACTCTAATTTCACTGTCTCTATGTCTCCTCTGATTTTTTTAATTAGATAGTGTAGAATCAAGTGTTTCCCCATTTTACTGCCTCAGTTGCAGCATGAATCATTAACGTTTTAGTTGTTCAGGTACTATACTATAGTGAATAATGAATGACACCTGAAGACAGACACACATTTTACGAGCAATGTTACAATACTGAAAGGAAGAAAAATATGTTTTTGTACAGCCACAAAAATGGAAACTTTCTATCTCTTTTTCTTATTTTTCATTCAATAAAGTACTGCTCACTTGTAACTACTAGGAAGACAAATTTACATTGGACTTTCAAAAACAAAGTAATAATTACCAATTTCAAGAGTCCCTCTTCTCCTACTGATTTGAAAAGTCCTTTAACATCCATTTGACCAAGACGCAGAAGATACAATGGCCGACCATCTGAAAGTACAACACAAAAACTTTTAAGGAAATCATTAAACCAAAAAACCAAATGCACACACGCCATTCCCCCGCATTTTACCTTTATCCATATGGTGCCACCCTCCAGGAAAGTAATCTTGCACCACCTGAGGGATTTGATATTCAGAAAGTATACGATCCACTTGATGTTTTTTTCTCCAAATGAGTGACTGTGACAGCATTTCTCTAGCCTTCTCCACATTGAAATCCCTGGCTCTCAAAAATCTTAGTAAAGTTGAATCACTTGGGACCTGCAAAGATGGTATTTCATAATAAATGTTCTCCATTATTTTAGGTTGTTTGTAACTAACCTCTTACAAGTAGCCAACACAATTAACAACATTTTCAGTTGTTGCTGATAATATGACAAAATCAGACTTAAGTAAGAACATGCCAGCCAATGAAAATAAAGTAAGTGCATGTAGAGTGTTCAGTGTACATCAGCTCTGTCTCACAAGATGGAGTAGCAAAAGCAATAAAAGGACTCAAAAATTCCAACTCCCGAGGCATTGATGGGGTCCCTGGAATAATCTTAACGACGAGTACACCAAGCTTAACTGAAATACACACTAAATTGCTCACTTCAGACAAGCGTTTTCTCTGATTTATTAAAACATCTGAGGTTATTCCAAAACACAAAGGTAAGAGATGTAACATTAGTAATTATACACTCATCTCCTCTTGCATTTCAAAAACATTGCAAAAAGTTAGGTGTGACAAATTTATGGAACTTGTTAATCAAAACAATATACTATATGGATTCAGAAGCAAGAGTTCTACAACAACTACATTTCCAAGTTTATCATTTGCATACTAAACCTGACAGACAAGAAACAGGATTCAACAGGCTTATTTATTGACCTATCGAAACCACCTGACAGGATGAATCATAAGATTCTGCTGTCAAAGCTTGAAAAATTTAG
Organism: Schistocerca nitens; assembly: GCF_023898315.1. Lineage (NCBI taxonomy): Eukaryota > Metazoa > Arthropoda > Insecta > Orthoptera > Acrididae > Schistocerca > Schistocerca nitens. The sequence goes on along the minus strand of NC_064614.1, from coordinate 602,108,733 downwards.
CATTCAAGTTCTGTCCAACAATTGGATCAGTTCCTTCCTGAGTAATCTTAAGCAAGCAGTGTGCATCAAGCACACAGACGTCAACTTAAAAACAGTCTCTGAACACTTGTCAGACTATAAACCAATTACATGTGGTGTACCCCAAGATCAGCAATGAGATCCCTTCTGTTCATTCTGTACATAAATGATCTAAGCTTTAACGTGGGTGCATATAAAAGAATCACATTTGCAGATGACACCACACACTACTACAAGGGGAAAGTAAGGAAGAATTACAGCAATTAGTAAACACTATCACAAAACAACCTAGCAACTGGACACAGAATAATTAGCCTGTAGTACATAGGAAAAAATCTATCACACTAAAATTCTACAATTCTCTGAACAAGTATATATTTATCCCATTCGTTTCTACCAATGATGAAATAGCTGGTAACAGTACAGGAAGCAAATACTTGTGACTATGGCTGCAAAAGCAATGTAAAATGGAACATACATAATAAATATCTTAATGAAAAATTGACCAAAACATGCTACCTCCTTTTCTCACTAAAATCCTACTTTAATGAAAAACAGTAAAGAATGCATATCATGCCTACTTATATTCTTGCCTTAAATATCAGGTAACTTTCCAGGAAGACTAAAGCAGCTATCAGCACTTTCAAACTGCACAAAAGGGCCATTAGAATTAAATTCAGATGAAAACTTAGAGGTTCACGTAAATCTCTATTTAAGATTTTTAGTATTCCTCCTTTACCACATATCAACATTATGGAAACCCTTATATTAATAAATAAATAAATACATAAATAAATAAGTGTAACTGTTATAGAATACTGATTACAAAAAACCTGTGATATTATTGATCACTTTAATGAACTACAGAAAATTTTAATCTGACTGAAACCAACACATCCTCAAAACTTCCTGGCAGATAAAAACTGTGTGCCTGATGAGACTAACTTGGGACCTTTGCCTTTCATGGGCAAGTGCTCTGGAAACATCCCCGAGGCTGTGGCTGAGCCACATCTCAGCAATATCCTTTCTTCCAGGAGTGCTAGTTCTGCAAGGTTCAGAGGAGAGCTTCTGCGAAGTTTGGAAGGTAGGAAACGAGGTACTGGCGGAATTAGATCTGTGAGGATGGGCTGTGAGTCGTGCTTGGGTAGCTCAGATGGTGGAGCACTTGCCTCTAAAAGGCAAAGGTCCTGAGTTTGAGTCTTAGTCCAGCACACAATTTTAATCTGCCAGGAAGTTTCATATAAGCACACACTCCAATGCAAAGTGAAAAAGTTCATTCTGGCAACACATCCCTGTGCCAAAACATTATTTTTCACATGGGAATTGAACTTTAGAACAGACTCCCAGAAAACACAAAAGCAATTATTGAGGTCAAAACCTCTGGAAAACCTTTCAAGTCAATTACAGCATAATTGCTTTCATTCAACTGAAGAATATTTAAATTTATGAGGTGTGCTATATAAATACTTAATATATGAACTATATTGTTGTAATCCTAAATAAGTATGCATAGAAATCACTTTGATCTGCATACTAACTGACTTGTATAATGTCTTATGCAAAAGCTGATTTGTGAACAACAGGACAAGTAAAACATATCTACAATGTATACATCCTCAATAAGCTCTTTACACAGAAGATTTTATTTTTAAATAATGGTGAAAATACAGCTGGCAAGGCACTAACTAAAGAGTACAGTCAAAACTACATGAAATGCACAAGATACTTATTAAGTGGAAACATGAGAGACAAAACAATGAATATATAACATACCTTCCCTTTTTGGAGATCAGCTACCCATTTCCGCAACTGCACAAGGGAAGATTCTTGAATGAGACTCAGTTCCCCAAGGTATCTTTGAATGTAATCTGTATCTAGTTCAAACTGTGATTCTGAAATATTCAAACCACTTCCCTATGAATTGTGCATATATTAATAAAGAAAACTTAATATTGTACACCATGACTATTAATTTGAAGAAATTAATTGCACTCAACAAAAAATAAACACTATGTATGAAACTGGCGCCCAGTGTCAAAAAATGTGATAAAAAGCTAACACTACACTACATTAATATTTGAATGTTTCATAATGTAGACATAACAGTTAGAAGTATTTTAGCATTCTGATTTACAGAAAGGAGGCAAGTTCAATTAGATCTCTAATTTTCTCCACAACTTTTAATTATATCATAACTTTATTCTTTCACCTCTTTCTGGAATACAATCATATTAAGCATGTTAAAACTACAATTTTTTTCAGAATAAAAACTTACCAGCACTTGGAGACAGCATGGGAGGGGATGGTAAGGCTGCACTGATGTTTGAAGCCGATGCTCCCAAATCAAAGTCCCCAGATGAATCATTTGCTGTTTGTGCCCTGAAAAAACATATATGGTTACAAAAGTTGTTTAACACAGAGTACCACCACAGCTGCCTAAAACTATCTCAATATCACACCTCAGCCACCTCAGTAGAATCATGTCTGCAGACTGCTGCAACAAATGCAAACTCACTGTAGCATGACATGACCTGATCTACTTTTAACGCATCAGCGCACTCACCTCTCTTCCTCAGCTGCAGCGGAACCATCTTCAGGTTCTTGCCATGGTGGTATATAAACAACGCCTTCCTTTTTGAGCTCATTTATAAAGTGCTCAATTATTTCCTTTCCCTGTAGATTTGAAGTATATACAGATGATTGCCATTTTATAATCTAACACAGTAGTATTAAATTTCTGAATTTTCTTGAAACTGACAATAGTAATAAATTTCCCAACCACTTTAAAGTATTTTATTGTTAACTGTAGACTTGGTTTGTACCCATAGATTCTCTAGCACATTATGCCAGGATAAAAGCATATTCAACTCACCTTAGCTATGTTCTGTGAATACTGCTTCATAGCTAACTTCTCCATTGAATTTTCAAAGCCAAAAAAGGATTTTATGTCAAGAGTGGCAGACTGGTCGAAGCATGTCCAGTCTGGATTTTCAGGGTGGACCTGTATGGGTCAATATCACACACATGAAACTATTTGCACTATTTAATACTTCTAGGTTCCATTCACTATATTTCATTTGAACAGTGTTATTGTGATACTGTTTTACACGACTTAAGACTACGTTTCCATGTCTATGTGAAGGCCAATCTCAGGAGCTACCATAGGGATTTTAATAAGGTTTCCATTACTAGATATACTGATTCATGAGGAAGGTTTCTGTACATAATTTATTAACACTACGTTATATGTTTATTAACACATGTCGTCCAGCCATAGATACTTAATGCAACCTATGCAAAGCTGGGACGGTAGCTTGTGTCCATATACAATATTTTATTATAACAGAAATATTGATCAAATCTCACCTAACTTGCTCTTTCTTTCTTTCTTTCTTTCTTTCCTCCTCCCCTGCAGGTTTGCATTTTGTGGAATGTATGTACAAACTTTACCATTTCATGAAAACTGCCACTATCATGGATGTCTGTTACTAGCTAACAGCCTTAGGTGAACACGATAGCTACCTGTATCATTCACAGTGTACCTTCAATATGAAAACAATGCATTCAAATTCTTGCATGCTTTTTTGAGCACATACTGGAGCAATTCTAATTCACTTGGTTAAATTTAATGCAGTGTACAAATTAATTTATTGATCTCCCCTTTTTTTGTTAATGTATACATTAACTCATTCACCATCCTTTATGAAGGTTCCTCATTAAAGGGAGCTGTAAAAATCAATGATTGAATGAACCTCCTGTGGTTCTGATAATTAATGAAAGCGTGTAACTTGTCACCATTGTCATCTTCCACCATCACCGTCATTTTTCATCACCTGTGAGTGTGTATCACTAGTATTTTTTTCTGAACAAAGACATGGCTGTTCATTTGCAATTTCAGTAGACATGAATTTATGTAGTGTATCTCTTTTCCATGATTTATCATTTTCCTCGTAACTGTAGATGACACTGTTAATAGGTAAGTCATTTCAGGTTGCTTAGCTTCCTAGACTACCCTTTATCTCCAGGATGATTTGTAATGTTCCAATATATACTAAAACAAGAATATAATTTGTTTCTGCACTAACTGGATGGAGCCAAGACATTTTTAATGGTAAATGGTATATATGTAAACAATACAAGCTGAATTAAGTTAACAATAAACTCTACAATGATTTTTGCTATTTCTCCATCTTCATAATATTGGACAGCCTCCTCTGTCACAATCTTCTAATACCATGCTTTTCTTTACAGTAAGATAAGATTGTTCACCCTCAGCTGAACTATCTCCAGAATAGTGAAGCATTTTTTTGGCAGTGTGAACTAAGTATGTGCATATAATTTGATAGCTAATCCTATTACAAACATCTGGCACTTCCAGTAGTTCAGCCATTGATCCACAAATACTGATCAAAGTTAAATCTAATAATTTTCAGATACTTTGTAAAGTAGCTAGGTCAAAAATCATCTAACATAATAAAAATCTAACGTAGTTTTCCCTGTATCTGTTTCTCTCTTAAATGATCCACATGAACAATCATTTATTGGTTATCCTCGGCAGACAACATCTATCCTCCCTTGCTGCTATGATTTCCATACGCAGATTGACACACAAAAACCATTATCATCCATTCATTATAAAAGGCCCATCATAAGGAAACTTTGTTGGTGTGTGATGACTCACAATGTACAGAGCGAATCAAGATGAAAGATACGTGCTTTTAGGGATGATAGTACTGGTGATTCCTTAAAAAGACATATGCTCTGTTCTTAACAGTTTCTGAGGAAACTAATCAAAACAGTGGGGAAAAGAACAAATGTAGGTTTGTACATTTCTTCACAAAACATGTTCAAAAAGTCTATCTTCAACTGCAATGCATTTTGCAGCTCAAGTGAAGCACACATTGAAATGGTCAGTAAATACGACACTACATAGCCTAACATTGCTTTGGTTCTACCCACATGTGAGTGCTGGTGAAGAATGACTGTGGTTGGCGGCAGTGATTTTCAAACACCTGTATACAGTTAAGAAAAGGGCATATGTTCATTTGAAGTTTTTTGTTCAGAATCACCAACACTATCACCCCTCAAAGCATGTACCTTTCCCTCTGTCTCACCCTGAATATTAACAAAGAGGTTAGAAAGTTGTGAGATGCATGTGCACCTCAGGTGTTCCAGTTTTGTGTCTGCGGGTTGAGTGATTGGCATGTGTAACTATGTTTCCAATTACTTTTCATCATCAGTAAACACTTCCGGGCTAAGTTGCCATGGTCGATCTGTAGAACTTCTTCTCCCTGACGTTTCATTCTCAACTACGGAGAACATCTTCCGAGAAGAAGTTCTACAGATCGACCACGGCAACTTAGCCTGGAAGTGTTTACTGATGAAGACGCTGGCCGTGAAAGCCTACATGGGATGATCCAATTACTTTTGTTAATTGTAAATGTGGGAGTGCATTGCTCACTAATTCTGGTTTCAAAAATGGGCTTGGTTGGGTGTGCACCTGCCTGTTGCAAATATTATGTAGCAGTAATATGTGTCAGAGATTCACTGTGTGGAAGCAGGTCTAGCAGAGCACACTAGTCTGGCACATTATTGAGTAGTATGGTTTATATTTTACATGCAGCTGATGATAGACTTTTTGAACATGTTTTTTGAGGAAATGTACACACCTACATTCTTCCTTTTCCCCCACTGTTTTCATTAGTTTCCTCTCAGAAACTGCATGGCACTGGTACTTGTGCCATAAAAAAATTTAATAACTATTGTGATAGATTTTTGTGGAACTGATAAAATGAACATATTCTTTATTCAATATTGGTCAACTCCATCTACACCTACACCTTTAGTATGCAAACCACTGTGAAGTGCAAGGTAGAGGGTACATCCCATTGTACCAGTTATTATGGTTTTTTCCTGTTCCATTCACGTATGGAACGTGGGAAGAATGATTGTTTGAATGCCTCTGCGAGTGCAGTAATTAATTTAATCTTATCCTCACGATACCTGAGAGAGCGGTAGGTAGAGGATCATTTAAAGAGAGTTCTTGAAAATTTGTTAACAGACTTTCTTGGGATAGTTTACATCTGTCTTGAAGAGTCTGCCAGTTCAGTTCCTTCAGTATCTCCGTGACACACTCTTATGATTTAAACAAACTTGTGACCATCTGTGCTGCCCTTCTCTATATACCTTCAATATCCCCCATTAGTCTTATCATATACGGGTCCCACACACTTGAGCAATATTCTAGCTCTGGTCACACAAGTGATTTGTAGACTGATTGCTCTTTCCCAGTATTCTACCAATAAACTGAATTCTACCACCTGCTTTACCCACGACAGAAGTTATGTGATCTTTTCATTTCATATCCTTACAAAGTGTTACACCCAGGTATTTGTACGAGCTGGCCACTTCCAACAGTGACTCATTAATATTATAGTCACAGGATACTGTGTTTTTTGTTTTGAGAAGTGCAAAATTTTACGTTTCTGAACGTTTAAAGCAAAGTGGAAAATTTTACATTTCTGAACATTTAAAAGAAGTTACTAATCTCTGCACCACTTTGAAATCTTATAAGAGCTGACTGAACATTTATGCAGCTTCTTTCAGATAATACTTCATTATAGATAACTGCTTCATCTGGTTTCACTATTAATACTGTCTGCAATATCATTAATATGCAACGTGAACAGCAAAGGTCCCAACACCTGTTATTTTCCCAATTAATTGTTAGATGATTAAAGTCTTCACTGATGATTGCAGTACGATTGGGGAACTTGCGCACAAGTGAACTGAAGTTTTCCCAGAAGGATCCAATTTTCATTTTATGCCCACCCTTTATACTGAGTCTTGCCCAAACAATTTCACATGCAGCTTCAATTTTTATCTCAGTGGATTTGAATTTCTTGTCTACTGCAACAAATACACGACCTCCATTTCCCATATGATTATCCTTTTGATTTACACTTAAATTTTCCCCAAAAATCTCACTGCTATAAATTTCGAGTTTCCAGCTTTCTGTACCTAGTATTGAGTGAGTGACACTGCTTTTCGTGAGCACTTCAAACTCTGACACTTTGCTGCAAATGCTTTGGCAGTTTACCATTCCCACCTGTGGGAGGCATGTCTTTCAATCTTACACTGATTCTTCTAGGTTTCCTACAGCTATTATTATCTGAATTGGATGGAGAGTCACCTAACCTAAAAAATCCCTTGGGTGCGCGTGCCCCACACACAATCAGCTACTCTAGTAGCAGCCTCTGCTGTGTAGTGCACACTTGATCTATTTCATAGGACCCTACAGTTCTCTAGCCTATGGTAGAAGTCTGGGAAGTCGCAGCCTAGCTTGTCACAGAACCTTCGATGTCTCTGGTTCAGTCCTTCCACTCCACTCAGAATCAGACAGCCACAATCAATTCTGGGGACAGTGCAGTAAATTGTGAGCTTCATTGAAACTCCATGCACAAGGTTGGTCTTCTCAACCTTCTCTTCCAGTTGCTGGAATGACCCGAGAATGACCTCGGGAGCCCAGATGACAGGCATCATTTGTACCAACATGCATCATAAGCTGCAGTTGGTTGCACCCTGTTCCCTCAATGCCTGCTGCAATAGCCTCTTCAACATATTGAATGAGAATTGCAGGCATACATGCCCAGTGCATCCAGTATCCTTTCCTGTCTCTTGCTGTCATTTCCCTAAGGAGTACCATCATTTGCTGAAAGTCTGAACTGCTGACAATTAATAAACCCTTACCCTTCTGTATTTCCCCCCTCCTGACACCGGACAAAACAGGTTTTCCCAGAATAGATGAAGTGCCTAGCTCAACCTAGACACGCCACTTGCAGTCAAGTGTATGAGTAATGACACATTCTTACTTTCTGCAGAGGAGACAGGACGCACGGGAGGGAATAGAACATGTTAATCCGTGATCTCGCAACTCAGTAGCCTACCACTAAAGTTTGTGAGCTCGCTCTCTAGGCAATGTGCACAGCAGGATGAGAGCAAAAATTTTATTCAGCAAGATATGACAGGGTAGGAGTTTACAAAGTGTATTAATTATTAACTACTGTCAAAGTGCTGTGAATGAGTATTGCTTGTTGTCATAGTCTTCATTTCAAAGAATGGTTTGATGCAGCTTTCCATGCTAGTCTGTTCAGTGCAAACTTCTTCATCTTTACACAACTATTGTCACCTAAACCCTCTTGAACTTCCTTATTGCGTTCAAGCCTTTGTCTCTGTCTACAACCCTCTCCCTGCTTCCATCTGTCAGCAAACTGATGATTCTTTGATGTGCCTGGATGTATCCTGTCAACCACTCCTTTCTTTCAGTTCTGTTGTGCCAGAAATTTCTTTTTTCAGGTCCTTCCCATTAGTTATTTTATCTGCCCATCTGATTCTCAGCATTCATCTGTAAAACTTCTTTTCAAATGCCTGTATTTTACTCTTGTCTGTTTTTATCTTCCCTGTTTCACATCCATATAATGTTGCACTCTAAACAAATAATTTCAGGCAAAGAGTTCCTAACACTTAAAACATAAATTAATATTTACAAATTTCTCTTTTTAGAGAACTTCTGTTACTATTCCCAGTGTGTAGGTCATACCCTTTTTACTTCTGCTATTTGTGCCACTAAATAACTGATGATGGCACTACTTTTCTACTACTTTTTGTACTTCATTTCCTAAACAATTCCCTCAACTTCACCCAATTTACTTTGAGTATATTCAATTACCCTTGCTGTAGTTTTGATGACATTTATCTTTTAACTTCCTTTCAACAAACTTGATCCTTTGTCATCTCACTCAACTGCTTGCACTATGTACAGGCTGAACGTTTTTCACTCACTCCATATCTACTTCCTCTCTGTCATGTCCTTCATCTCTTAATTACAGTCTTGTTTCTCTATAACTTGTAGTAACTTTTAAGTTCCTGTATTTTGTCCCCAGAAACTTCAGAATATCAAAGAAGGTTTTCCAAACCACATTGTCAAAAAGTTTTCTCTCTATCTAAACATGCTGTAAATGTGGGTTTTTCTGTAGTCAATCTGTCTTCTAAGGTAACGCTTTAGTTTTGTATTGCCTCACATGTTCCTACATTTCTCTTGAACCCAAACTGATCTTTCCCAGGTTAACATCTACCATTCTCTCCATTTTTCTGTAAATAACTTCACAAACATAACTTGTCAAATTGAAGCTCAGTAATATCTGCACCTGTCTACACCTGCCTTCTTTGGTATTGGTATTATTTTCTCCTAGAATTCTGAAGGCATTTCACCTGTTCCTCATCTCCTAGAAACCAAGTGGAAAAGTTCGGTACGGACTGGTTCCCACACAGATTTTAATAAACCTGAGGGAAAACCGTCTACTTCAGGTGCTTTGTTTCTATTTTGGTCTTTCAGTGCTCTGTCAAATTGTTTCACGATAATTTTAAAATGAAACTTAAAGTAACAACCCTGGAAAAATTCTGCTCCTTCCTCAATTATATTAAGTAGCTGCTGTTTACCTCTTAGTGTTAATACACAGGGTGTCTCACAATTCCTATAACAGGTATCTACAGATTGTAGAAGGGACTTTAGTTGACAAAGTTTTGATAAGAAACCCATGTCCATTTAGATATAAATTAAGTTTGAATATCAGATCACTTTCAAAGCTCCCACTTCATGGTACACATGAACTGGTTACAACGAATTCTGACCTGGGAGCTCTCCATGAGCCTACGGCATGGACTATGTTTCAATTACTCATCATTGGGTTCCTTTCTAAGTGATGAAGGACGTCCTCTGCGAATTCTAGAGTGCGGCATGTCCATGGAGCAAGTCAACCCTCCTCTATCAGTTTCTCTTTGCCATTGTTTTGGTTGAACGAAAATGGTATGTGATGTCATAGCTATGACAGGGACTGACAATGGCACCCTCTTCTCAGTTTGTGTGCTTACCATGAAGTGGGAGATCTGAAAGTGATTCCAACTTTGGACTTATTTTATACACAAATGTTAGAATTCCATACATGGATTCCTTATCAAAACTTTATCTACAAAGTCCTCTCTACAAACCCTAGAAGTCTGTAATATGAATTGTGACTCACCTCATGAAGATGAATAAATGTTTATATGTTGCAAGAATAGAGGCCAGTTTACAGGGTACAGTTTTACCTGTTATATAGCAAAGGTGTATGCCTACTTGTTTAAGACCTTTGTACTTTTTACTGTACTTTGTACTGTGCTGTGTACATTGTAATCAATATGAAACTAATTATTGTAGTTTGTAACTAATGTCATTAAGAAGTAAATTTATTGAAATGTGAATGCAGGAACTTCAAAAATTTTTAACACAATTGTTTCCTGTGCACAATGTTTTTGCTGTTTGTTATTGATGAGTAATAACTTTATTAATTTTACCTGTATTACCCTACATAACTTGACAAAACACCACTCAGTGACACTACGCAGAGAATCAAAGTATCCAGCTCTCCAAGTCAATGCAGTGAGGGGTACTTAACAGTGAAATAACTCTGCAACTTTATTTCTGTGTCAACTCTATTCTGTCACTTTATTCAGCCGAATATTAAAGAATTTTGTACACATACTGTTTCAGCAAAATGCAAGGCCAATGATGGCCTTCACATAAATGTAAAGCAGCATGGGAAGTTATCAAAACTGAAATAAATTGTCAAAAGAAAGACAGCAGCATTCCAATTCCTCCTGACACACTAAACAATTACTTTGCCAATCCTATACCAGAAACCAACATCACCAGCTGCTGTGGCCAAGCGGTTCTAGGCTCTTCAGTCTGGCGCCGCACGGCTGCTACGGTCGCAGGTTCGAATAGTGCCTCAGGCATGGATGTCTGCGTAAGTTAGTTAGGTTTAAGTAGTTCTAAGTCTAGGGGACTGATGACCTTAGATGTTAAGTCCCATAGTGCATAGAGAACTTTTTTGAAACCGATATGAAGAAAGATGTAAGCAAGGCTGAAGCACTGTTGCCACCATTACACAATAAACCTCTAATTTTGTTATTAAATAGATAAGAAAAGGGATAATAATGCCCTTAATTAATAGAGAAAATATCAACAGACAGAGCGTACGCAGAATGTCTAAAAATATCCATAATCAAGCCAGTCCATCATCACTTGGCAATTACCAACCAATTTAACTAGTCCCAATTATTTCCAAAATAACAAAGCACTGTATGCACCAGCAGATGAACCAATATTTTGAACATAATAATCTAATCTGTCCTCTCAATATGGCTTTAGATCTACCCTCTTCACCGTGAAAGCAGTTGACAGTATTAAACAAAAGTATATGACTTTTTTGAAAATAAGTCAGTAAGTTGTGCGACACTACTGGACTTAAAGAAAGACTTTGATACAATGTCCCATGTTATTCCAATAAGAAAGCTATGGTACTATGGAATTGTGGAGAAGCCCCTACTCCTACAGCAGTCATACCTAAGTAACAGAAAACAGTTAGTGCATGTGTGAATAATAAAAAAATCAGCTCCTCTATGTGTTAAAAAAGGAGTGCTGCAGGGCTCCGTTCTTGGGTTCTTTCTGTTCATCACATATATAAATGATCTGCCTTCCTTATTGCCCTGTGGCACTGTACTACATGCAGATGACACGACATTAATAACTCAGAATACTAACATGGATGAGTTACAGCTGAATGCTGAATGTAGCAATAGCAGTAGATGTGTGTACCTCCTGGTTTCAGGCTAATGCGCTACACAAATAACAGAAAACAGAGAACACTGTATTTAATCTGAATGCCCCAAAGGAGGAAAATAAATCAATAAAACTTCTTCAATTCCATATTGATCAAAGTTTAAGCTGGGATACACATACAGCTCCAGCCTCACACATGTGATTTATCTGCTATATAAGTTGAGAGGCCGTGTAAGCGAAACTCTGCTGCACTATGCATGCTTTGCTTTCTTCAGTTTCCTTCTGACACAAGGAATGGGGAAACTCACCTGGATCTAAGACTGTATTTAAACGGCAAAAAAAGGCCATCAGATGCATTGTGGGACTCTCACCACGAGAATTATGTAGATACTACTTCAAGGAAATGAATATTATGATTGTACTTAGTTTATACATTTATAGTTGCCTAGTATACACCTGGATAATTTTGACATCAAGATGTCAATACACCATCATAACACTAGACAGAGACATGCAATTGACAAGCACCATGCCACACTAGCAAAGATCCACAATAGCTATAAATATCTTGGTGTCACATATTTTAACAAACTACCCAAAAATGCCTAGATTATTTAGATACAAAGAGACTAACATGATATGCTGAATCATTGTGGCATACTGTATTTGGTTTGCACAAAGAGATCATTTTGTATTACAATGTACTTTTCTGAAGTAGTTACTTATGTAACAGCCTCCTTACAACATAATTATGGAACGACAATTGTAAAGTGACTGTAATGTTGTAACTATAAAACATATGATGACACCAATTACATGAAAACATGTTCAAAGGTGAATAAATATTCAATTCTATTACATTTTTGTTTGACAGTCTTTGCTTCTGGTATCTGCAGATCATTTTGGTTTGTTTGAAACTGCTAATGCGAGTTTTTGTGAGATTAAAACAAATCATTTACTTTGAACCTGTTGTAGATCCATTCTCTCATCTCAAAGATGTCTTGATTGGATGTGTTTGGGGCCTTTATTTGTAGAATTATGTTGTCAGGGAAAACAGTTTTGAGCAGCCCCCTAAACTCAATGAGAAGTCATTTATGTAGACTTAGAATATGGATCAAGTCAGTACTGAACCCTATGGTACTCAAAACAAAACTCAGAATGAGGGAACAAAATATGATGAAGCGCAATTTGTCACAGAGTTCACTGCAAGATTACAGAGAACTCCAACGAGGTAACTTGCTGTTCAGCTCTTCTGGGACTTTACAGACAAAGCTAAACACGATTGGTAAATGAGAAATTCTATTTCAGTATATGCAGCATTTCCTCATTCTCAAGTACTTTTCACTTTTGAAAACTGATAAAATATAATTAAAGTGCACAAAATTGAAGATTCCTTCTTATTTTTCTTTTCTTGTAGAAGAAATTTTTTAATTAACATAATTCTGAAAGAAGTTGATGCACACCATATTCCTATTAGAAATCAACTTTATTCATAGTGAATTTGGTAGGTGGTACCAGAAAAGTCTAATTTTAATTAAAAATGTTAAGTGGTTGCTGTTACCAGTGGCAGTTAGTGTAAACCTTGCCAGTTTATACGCATTTATTTATTGTTTTCTAAATGACAAACAAGATGGTACATGACCATTTTTAACAGGCTTGAGACGCAGCAGTCACCAGGAATGATACAGCAATGGTGGAGAAGCAGTAAAGGACAAATGCAACACTTCATGTTCGAACAATTAAGAGATTTCATGTGGATTTGATGTGTGTTGGTATGTTATTAAGCACAATAGTAAACAACTACTCAGAAGAAGAAGAAGAAGAAGAAGAAGAAGAAGAAGAAGAAGAAGAATGCATCTCCAAGAATTTCAAGAGCAAAAATACAAGAGAAGGAAAGTTGCTACTCACCATATAACGGAGATGCTGAGCCGCGACAGGCACAAGCATCTCTGCTGTATGGTGAGTAGCAACTTTCCTTCTCTCGTATTGTTACATTCCATCCTGGATTTTCCATTGTTTAATTTCAAGAGCAATATATTTTAACACAGACTCACATCATCTGACCATTTTGCAGTAAGGACCATGTAAATTGGAGCACTATCACGTTTCACAATCTCATGTTGATCACTTGATAATGCTTTTCCTGGTCAGGTAACTGAATTATGTGCAAAAATCTATTTATCACCATTTAATACCTTTGGAGGTACAAAAACAAAATAGAGTGTGTGTGACAGGAAAATCCATAACTTGTTATCAAAAATGTTCCTTACTACAGAGGGAGGTGCATATGAAATTGCAATGTAACATACTGCTTGAGACCATTTGGACATTACATCCTTCTTGCAGAAACGACAATTGCAATAAGGCAGAGTTGATACTACAGTCAAGGAATCCAATTACACCATCCTGCATGTCTTGTGGTTATCCAGTTATTTTTTATCGTGCTGACATTTTAAAAAAACAATGCTACTCTCAAAATACATAAGCAAATAATACATTGAATATATTTCTTTAGTTTTGTTTGTATACTCACTCATGCATTTAGGTGTCTCACATCCAAGAAGCATTTTGTTTCATAATGTGTCAGTAAAAAGATCTACATGTATAAAGGTGTGAATTTCATAAGAATAAATAGCCTCTGATAACTTTTTTTTCATTTATATGATGATTATAACTGTCAAAATTATTGCTGCTATATGCTCTGAAAAGTAGGAGCCACGCATACTGACCCAACAGCAGTTATTGCCACAGGAAAGGGATTACGATTTTGCTAGTTTTCCCTGTTACCGTAGCTAACTATACTCACATCCACCGATGAACTGTGACTTTCGCATCTTCAGTGTAGCCTTGACACTGCATCCGATCAAGCTGTTCACAGCCTTGTTTACTGATGTACCTTGCTGTCACTCTTAGGTCATTCTCAACCTAAGGAAAACATTACTATTTGATGTCTTACTTTTTGTACATTAGTCTCTGGGTCATTGTCCTGATGCAATGAAACAATGCCTGCATCACTTAGACATTTATCATTTTAATTTAACCCTTTATTTAGCAAATATAAAAGTTGTAGAGAAAAAAATTTTCCTTGTTTTTTCCTCACTATATAGACTTAGAATAATGATAATAAATGTTTTAATTGTAATATTTATTTGTTATATAAAAAATACAAAATGTCATTTGAGAGCAACATTGCCAAACAGTGACACTGATATGCCAAAGGTAATCTACTTTGTGCTTTACTTCAGTTCATTTGTGATAAACGTGTCCACAAGCAACTTATTGTCTTCATATATGAAACTGTCAATCTCCTGATACACACAACTACTGAAAGCAAAGGTTACCATTTATGGATAGTTTCACATATCAATTATATTTTGCATGAAAAGCTTTGCAACAATTTCTTCCAGGTACAAAACACAGAACTATATTGCACTTACAACATGTAACTGTCAAGTAACCTCTTGGGCAATAACGACATCAACCTTTTGATCAACGTGTAGACCAGTGGTCATGGCACTGAACCTCATGTCTTGTACAGGCACTGGAATCTTTGCTCTCTTCTTGGGAGGTGGCAAAATTAACTGATTGGGCATAAATTACTACTGCATAAGCATTCCAATAAAACATACTCAAACACTTGTGTCAGTAAATGAGTACAGGGAATACCAACACACCTTTTGTGACATAATATCACGACAAGCTGGCAATGCTAACGACAAACTGTCACTGTATCACAGTAATGGCACTGTCTGAAGAGGAAAATGTGGTGGAAAACCATACTGCAATGAAGTGTGCCTATAATCTACAAAAAGTAAATTGGGATTTTCTGCAGTCACACCAGCTGCTGGATGCCATTCAAATGGTAATTAACAAACAATATCTGTGACAATAAAGAAAGGAAAGAAAAACTCCATGGAGTAGATGCCCACAAAATCTTAGAGAACAAGGCAGACCAGGTGGTGGCATCAAAAGGGATCAAGTAGAGTTACACATGAGAAGGCTAGAATATCACCATTCTGTTATACTTCCCAGTGCGAGTTCTTGGTGTTGAATTAAAACTGATTGGTGACTCCATGGAGTGCTGTGTGCACAACAACCATATATGTTAAATTAAAAGGAATGTCAGCATTGGCCGTAATATTGATGTTTTATTGATGGCAAAATCAATTTTCAATCACATAGTGATCATCTTCAGTGCTGGAAGTTAAAAATTTCACATAGCGATCAGTGAATAAAAACAAAAATACCTGTGGTGTACAAATTAAACTCGTAGACACTGGTATCTAGTTATCATTAACCAAAGCTGAGAAGCGATCACAATAACTGAAACCGCTGTTTACATTCACCTATACAGCAGACCTCGGTGTACAGGATCTTTTAACGCCCTCCATGTGGTGTGTGTCATGTGAAGACTTAACAATTCTTTATTTGCCAAGAGATTACCACAAAAATACCAAAGTTCACTTGCAAATTATTAATTGAATATTTCAATTTTAAAATTGTACATTAAAAAACGTATAGCAAAAAGACGGGGGAAATGCACATCTTGCCAACATGCGCTGGCATGTTATTTTCAAACAACTTAAAAAACATGTCCGAATAAAAATTAACAGGTGAAGTTATATGTGTCAGATTACAGGACTAGAAAAGAAGAAATATATACAAATAACATGATATCAAATATAACAGAATTTGTTATCCTGTGGCTTGTCAAGTTTCACGACGCCACTGAAAGTGGGCATTCTCGGATTCATTAGTATTAAAGTTTTTTTAACAAATGGGGTGAATAATGCATCCGTTTCTCTAAGTGCCTTCTTAATTTCTGCGACGAACTTAGCTGTGGGGTTAAAAGAGTATGTTTTGAACATAGGGCTGGAGAAGAAGTTCTGTGCTTTTCGCACATAGTCGGCCTCCTATTAGTGTATTTTTTATGTATTTTTTTTGTTTTTTCTTCATTTTAAATGTAAACCACTAAATTCAAATTGTGCATGGCGGGGCTAGTGGCCCCGCGTTGTTCCCTCCATCAATAGATGGCAGCACTTTTGCCACGCTGGTTTACCAATTTGCCTCATTGTTCGCATCCGCTACTCCCTGTTCTGCACTCGTAGGCAGCACACTGCGCCTGGTACATGCGGCACTCTGGGACCACAGCCCAAGTGTCATGATATCATTTGTATATTTCCCTACCCAGGCAGTCATCCATAGTACTGTGTGGGGCCACTCGCACATTGACATACATTTCACAGCACCCAGCCCGACCAGCAGTTTCAAAATGTTTTTTAAAAGTTTTTAAAACTTTCTAGGGAAAAAAATTTTTGTTTGCTTTTTGTGTGTGTTTCAGCATGGGAAAATTATCTCCCGTCTTTTGCTATTTCCAGTACAACACCTGAGGATGGGTTTGTAACAGTCCAAAACCGGTTGTGTGAAAAAAAAAAGAAATTTACAATGGCAGCGGTATTTTCAACCTCTTCCAAAGTAGCCAAGATGGTTTCCATAAGAGAGCTGCAATATTCAAAGACAAAAGAGGAATTACACTGATCTACCATGAAGATGTAAATGTAACTGAAGATCATGACAGATGTCATGTCTTGTATGTGGCAGGGTGATAAGCATTAGGAACTGCCAGTATTTACTTCTGTGGACCTCGAACTGCTGTCCATGACCTGTTGCTGCAGAGAGATTGAAGGAAACCAAAAGACCAAACACTTGCTGTCATTTTAGTGTACATCCTTGCTGGAATCATGTGGGCAGTGTAAGAAGTGGAGCATGTATGGCTCTGATAGAGGCACAAATTGGTACACACATCAGTGGAAACTTAAAGGACTGTGAATTTCAACTCTTCACCACTGTCATGGTATTCTGCATTGTAGAAACACTATGGTAGTGCTGGAAGCTATAAAGCTGGCAGTATCTATTTTTTAAATAAGTGCAGTCAAGAAAAGGCTGAGATCTTAGTAAGTAAGTAGGCTTGAAATACCTCTGCTCATTAATCAGAAGTCATTTGTTAAAATACATAAAGATCATACTAGCCAATAATTCTGAACCCCACAGATGAGCTGGATGTTCTGAGAACAATAAAATCACTCAAAAATAAAATGTCATCTGCTCTGGATGAGCTACTAGTTTGTATATCTGACGTGCTACTGTAATTTCCAAACCTCTATCACACATTAAAAAAATCTTTTTATAAGGCATTTTTCTGGCTGAATTAAGTTTCCAAAATAAAGTCTCTAAACAAAAAACAAGACATCCAGAAATTGGTAACTATGGACTCAATGTCAGTCTTTTCAAAAATATTAGAAACTACTATAAAAAAACAGTTACTAAATGTATTGTAAAATTTTTACCTCCTTCCTTCAATTCAGCACTCCTATAAAAGTAGGACTACTGAAAAATCTACAGGTTCATCCATGGATGACACTGAGTGGATTGAGCCAAAACACAGCATTACAGCAATACATTTTGACTTATCAAAGCTATTTGATACATCTAATACAGTATCTTGCTGGAAAAACTAAATGACATTGGTATAGTCATAGTCATTGGGATAGTAAAAGAATTGATTCTGTCTTATCTTGAAAATAAATATCAAGTAATAGAAATCACCTTGACTGACAGTCAAAATCAAGGAATTAAATTCACATGGCGCTTCCATCCAGTAACAATACCTGAAGACTTCTCATATTCGTTATTTATGTTACTGATAATGCTGACATTATTTGCAGATAAGACAAGAGTTTTAATAAGAGATGTAGATCAGCCATTAGCAAACATGCGAGCACAGTTCTGAGGGAGACTGATCCATCTCAAATTTACTGACTGTAAATCTTCCAAAAAGCTGTTTCATTCATTTCAGGAAAACAATGTCTCAAACAAGAACTCTGTATCAGTAGCCATCAAATAGAGACGGTAGCTATTAAATTATTGGGTTTGTATTTGGATGAAAATATAGATCGCTAGGCCTATAATCTACCCAGTATGCTCTGCTTTACGTTAGTATCTCAGATCTGCAGAATAGAATTGCCAGAACTGCATATTTTCACACTGCTGTTACATATGGAATACCATGGAGACATGGTAAAACTAACCTAAAAACGGTTTTGCCATACAGAACAGGCTGCAAGAACGATTACAAAAAGTTCCACATTAACATTCTCAAAATAACTATTTGTTCAATTAAACATACTTCCTTTGCATTGTCTCTATATTCATAAAGACTGCAATCAGCATAATATCAAATTAGGACAAGCTGAAAATTAATTCCTATGTACATCCATTTATGTATTCTGATGTCAAATATGTTATATACACAGTTGAGACTATAAATACTTTAATTTTGCCCAAAACTTTGCCATTTCCAAAGTGTTTTTGGCTCCATGATGAAGTTCATTTCTGTGCAGGAGGCTGAACACAGCAATATTTAACAACTTACATGTAATGGGAGTAAATTTTGGAAATGGGTGGTAAGTTCCTATGGGACCAAACTAATGCGAGTAAAAATAAGGCTATTCAAATGTCTTGAGTATTAGACAGTGTAACACACTTTCAGATGCCATAAAAGCTATCAAGAACATAACAATGTTCAATGACATAGATGCCTAATCTCCCCTGTTGAACTGCTTGTCTGATGTGATTACTTGGGCCATATGCAATAAATAGTAGTTGAATCTTACAGGAAAAGATCGTGATATTTACATCAATTATTAATGTTAATTAAGCATTCGGAAACTGCTGAGGGAGCAGAAGCTATTGCACTCTTGGTTCAAAAGAGAATGCGCAAATGATGACATGCAAAGGTTAGCAAAGATTTGTATGTATGTGAAAAGATCTATGCGCGAAGCATACAACTACCACTGCTGCCATACCCTAGCAAAAGATCTGGCAGAGAATCCGAGAAAATTCTGGTCCTATATAAAACCACTAAGTGTGTCTAAGGCATCCATCCAATCACTTGCTGACCAGTGGTAGTTGAAGACAGCAAAACGAAAGACCAAGTTTTAAATATCACATTCAAGAAATTGTTCACACAGGAGAATGATACAAAAATACAATTGTTTGAGCATCAAACAGACACCTATGTTGGTGACATAGTAATAAGCATCCATGGCATAGAGAAACAACTTAAGGAGTTTAAAACAAACAAGTCACCAGGTTCAGATGGAATCCCAATTTGGTTTTTCAAAGAGTACCCCACAGCATTGGGTCCTTACTTAGTTTGCATTTAACATGAATCTCTTGCCCAGTGGAAAACCCCAAGTGGCTAGAAAAAAGGGCAGTTGACTCCCGTGTATATGAAGGGCATAAGAACCGACTTGCAAAAATTATAGGCCAATATATCTAATATCAGCTTGCTGTAGAATCCTTGAACATATTCTCAGTTCAAAAATAATGAATTTTCTTGAGATCGAGAAGCTTATGTCCACGAATCAGCTCATTTTTAGTAAACATCACGTGTGGGAAACTCAACTTGACCTCTTCTCACATGATATACTTCAAACTGTGGATGAAGGGCAATGGGTAGATTCCATATTTCCAGAAAACATTTGATGCATTGCCTCACTAGAGGCTGTCAAAGAAGGTATAGTATATGGAACAGGTTCACAGATATGCGAGTGCGCCAAAGACTTCGTAAGTTATAGAACCCAGTATGTTGTCCTCGACGACTAGCATTCGTCAAAGACAAGGTATCGTCAGAACTGCCACAGGGAAGTGATAGGGTGACTGTTGCTCTCTATATAAATAAATGATTTGGCAGACAGGGTGGGCAGCAAGCTGCGGTTGCTTGCTTCAATGCTGTGGCATACAGTAAGGTGTCGAAGTTGAGTGATTGTAGGAGGTTACAAGAAGAGATAAAATTTCTCGTTTATGATGAAGGGAATCTTGCTCTAAATGTAGAAGAATGTAAATTAATGCAGATGGGTACAAAAAGTAATCCTGTAACATTCAGATACAGCATTAGTGGTGTCTGCTTGAAACAGTCACATTATTTAAATATCTGGGCATAATGTTGCAAAGATAGATGAAGTGGAACGAGCATGTGAGGATTGTGATACGAATGGCAAATGGTTCAATTTAATTTATTGGGAGAATTCTACGAAAGTGTGGTACATCAGGAGACCACATATAGAACACTAGTGCAGCCTATTTTTGAGTACAGCTAGAGTGTTTGGGATCCATGACACGTTGGATTAAAGGAAAACATTGTGGCAATCCAGAGGCAGGCTCCTAAATTTGTTACTGGTAGGTTTGAATAACATGAAAATGTTACGGAGATGCTTTGGGAACTCAAGTGGAAATCTCTGGAGAGAAGGTGACATTCTTTTTGAGGAACACTATTGAGAAAATTAAAAGAACCAGAATTTGAAGCTGACTGCAGAACAAATATGCTGCCTACAACATACAATGCACATAAGGAGCAATAGGATAAGATATGAGAAATGAGGGCTCATAAGGAGGCATATAGACAGTCTTTTTTTCCCTTGTTCCATTTGCAAGTGACACACGAAAGGAAATAACTAGTAGTGGTAAGGGGTAGCCTCCACCATGGGCAGTAAGGTGGACTGCCGTATATCCATGTAGATGTAAATGTAAATACTTTTTTTTGCTCTTGTTATTGTCTCTCACATTTTATATTCTTTCAGATTTATTATATTAAATCATATTGTGTGGTTATTCTACAATGCGGACTACAATGTTTGATTTTATTGGGCTGTCCTATATTGAAATAGTTTTTTATAACTTATATTGCACTGTGTATTTGTTATAGCTGGATATTGTGTGTATATTTAATGATACTATGCAATGTGATTTACCGGGATGAACAAATGAAATGAATTAAATGAAAGTACCTTCTCCTGAATCATTTCCTTAACATTAGTGTCATCTCTTACATTATTCTCCCCAAACCATCAACCTGATGTAGTTTTTCATTCATTGTCCTTGTAACCTGCATGTCACACTGATCAGATTCCTACACTATTTTTCAACTTACCACTTCACTTGTGGAAGAGTATTCACTAGATACAAGCTATTCATAACACTCTCCTTGCAGTCCCTGACAAGACCTACTCCATCAGGATGAACACTAATTGTGCTATGAACTAAACATTGTCATCGTCTTGGATGCATGTACTGTTTAGATAACAACTAAACCACAACACTGTCAGTGCAAATTAATCAACACAGACAGGATTTATACTATTCACTGTCTAACCTGTTGCAAAATCACACTCTGTAGCACCACATCCATGGGCCATTTTTATTCTTCACAACGCCACCAGCAATTCTGAGTTTAACGAGACAAATTGTTTTTAAATCAAGCACCTGGTTCCAAGCACCAACCAAATATGAACTTCAAGCTACTGACTACTGTCACTTTCTACTTAGTTTGTCAGCCTCTCTTTGCTTATGATCTTCAGTTTAATTTTTCCTTCTTCATATCTCTTGTTCAATGAGAAAATAATGTGACCAGAATGAAAAAAATAGTTCTGCTTCAAGATTATTATAACACTTAAAATGCTTCCCTGGGCACCTCTTCTCCACTATTTGCATCATTCCTTTTTCTCAGTTTGTACTTTTTCTTATGTGTGTGTCTTATTTTCAGTCTGTATTTATGTGATCTCTGACCCACTGACACACACTCCCAATTCGTCCTTTCAGGACTGGAAATCTTTTCTGTTGTTCGCATTTTAATTGTTTATTTCCATAAAATCTACCCTTTTAGTTTTAGAGCATAGATTACTTTCACACTCAGATCAACCATTTAAGAAATACTGTATAACAGCAAAGAAAATTGTACTTACAAAATATCGACATTTCTCTACAACTACTACTCTGCTTGCGAAGCTCTCATTGTACGCTTCAATATGGAGCGTTCGGTTTCTCCGGTCCAAATTATTTTTCTGGATGAAGTATACATGATCAACACCAATGATCTGAAAAATGAACATACTGCATTCATACATTGTTTTGAAAAATCACTAATGTTTATTATGTTTGTATTACAGAAAACAGCAAACAATACGAGACTGTGCACTGGTCTCTGAGGAAAGTTGCGCAAAATTCCAGGTGGGAATTCAAATAGCTGCAACAGCATAAGACTCCGCATGCTCAATGTACTTTTACTCTAATTCATCAAAGCTAGAGAAGAATTGTATCAACTGAATTTATTTTACAGATTTGCTGTATAATCCTTAGCCATTAATTTCTATGAGGTGATGCAGTGCAACTGCTTACTAACCTTTTTAATCAAGTATGGTGCTTCAACATTTAGCTTACAGCGTCTTTCTTTTAGAGAAACAGCTCCATCAGGGCTAGTAAATTCTGACGTAACTTCACATCCGACAAACACAGGTATAAGAGGACATGTTGGGAATCGCCTTTCGTATGCCTGAAACAGTTCATAAGATTTACTATGTTAAATTCCATTATGCAAAATATGTAGATACACAGTGGTACTAAAATATGAAAGAAATAGGGTCAAGTGTAGTTTTCATTCTCAATTATGCTTTGCTTTTCAATATCTTAAGCACGCAACACTGCGTTTGAAGTCAAAATCTATGTTTTCCATTTTTGCCTCTGCTCTAACTTGTTGGGTTTTACACAATGAAATGGAATGAAATCAAAATGATAATGAATGTCAATGACAAACTCTGAAATTACAATCAAAGCACATATTATACTAATAGTAGCAGCTGCTGCATTGCAATTATTATCTATAACAACTCACTAAAATTCAGAAACATAAGAAAGTTTCATTCAGAAATATACTGAATAACTGTACATTTTAAGAGTTATGTTGTGATCATGGAAATTCCACGACAGTATAAAACAAACTATATGAGGGAGGGGAGGGGAGGGGAGGGGGGAACTGTGGGTGGCTTATAGGAATAATGATTTTCTGTTCTTTTGTGTATGTTGTTGTTGTTGTTGTTGTTGTTGTCTTCAGTCCTGAGACTAGTTTGATGCAGCTCTCCATGCTACTCTATCCTGTGCAAGCACCTTCATCTCCCAGTACCTACTGCAGCCTACATCCTTCTGAACCTGCTTAGCGTATTCATCTCTTGGTCTCCCTCTACGATTTCTACCCTCCACGCTGCCCTCCAATACTAAATTGGTGATCCCTTGATGCCTCAGAACATGTCCTACCAACCGATCCCTTCTTCTAGTCAAGTCGTGCCACAAACTCCTCTTCTCCCCAATTCTATTCAGTACCTCCTCATTAGTTATGTGATCTACCCATCTAATCTTCAGCATTCATCTGTAGCACCACATTTCAAAAGCTTTTATTCTCTTCTTGTCCAAACTATTTATCGTCCATGTTTCACTTCCATACATGGCTACGCTCCATACAAATACTTTCAGAAACGACTTCCTGACACTTAAATCTATACTCAATGTTAACAAATTTCTCTTCTTCAGAAATGCTTTCCTTGCCATTGCCAGTCTACATTTTATATCCTCTCTACTTCGACCATCATCAGTTATTTTGCTCCCCAAATAGCAAAACTTCTTTACTACTTTAAGTGCCTCATTTCCTAATCTAATTCCCTCAGCATCACTACATTCCATTATCCTCTTTTTGCTTTTGTTGATGTTCATCTTATATCCTGCTTTCAAGACACTGTCCATTCCATTCAGCTGCTCTTCCAAGTCCTTTGCTGTCTCTGACAGAATTACAATGTCATCGGCAAACCTCAAAGTTTTTATTTCTTCTCCATGGATTTTAATACCTACTCCGAATTTTTCTTGAGATCGAGAAGCTTATGTCCACGAATCAGCTCAGTTTTAGTAAGCATCACTTGTGGGAAACTCAACTTGACCTCTTCTCACACGATATACTTCAAACTGTGGATGAAGGACAACAGGTAGATTCCATATTTCCAGAAAACATTTGATGCATTGCCTCACTAGAGGCTGTCAAAGAAGGTATAGTATATGGAACAGGTTCACAGATATGCGAGTGCGCCAAAGACTTCGTAAGTTATAGAACCCAGTATGTTGTCCTCGATGACTAGCATTCGTCAAAGACAAGGGTATCGTCAGAACTGCCACAGGGAAGTGGGATAAGGTGACTGTTGTATGTATGACACATCATTCATATGCAGGTATAAGGGTGACTGTTCTCTTTTTTTATTACTTCTTGTGTTTTTTAAACATGTTTTAAGGATTTAAAAACTTAGTACAAACCAGTACTAAATTATATTCATCACTGAACACTACAAGATATCTCTCTGTACACGAAAGAACCACAGAGATGGAAGCTTCCATAAGAACTTCAATATTTTCTTCCATAGGATATTCCTTGAAACTACCTTAAAACGAAACACTATGACGTGCAACATCAACCAGTTGTTTGGTAATAGGTCATATTAGCAATAGGAAATACATCAAGAGATTTATAATTATTGTCAGTTAACTCAGTTTTCTTTCCTTCAAGAAAAATGGCTACTGTGGATTTGTACTCTAAAATATATACAAAAGAAGGAACTAATACTAAATGGAGAAAGCAGTATTTTCTTTTATGCATGGAAATTTAAACAAGAGACAAAATTAAAAGAAATGAGAAATACAAGAAAATAATAATCTTGGCCTTCTAGAAAGCAATATTTGCTTGCTGTGCTGCAGCCAGAGAGAATAAAAGGAAACTTTCAAGATAGTGAAAGAAAACGAAGAACCACACACAAATACAAGGTAGGTACCATAACTCTTAGTAAGTACACATGTTGACAGTAACGTTTCTACTTCCAAATGGTCATGGATAACATCTCACAGCCTACACAGAAGTGGGGCAAAGCTTGTTGATGATACACTAAAGCTATCGAGCAAAAGAGTTATAAATGCAATTTTGATAGCTTTGGGACAATCACAATGAAATTTTTTATGTCTATATCTGCCACACAGCATACCACAAGTAATACTTCATTACTTTTCCCACTTCTTGACAGAAGTATAAACTTTGGAGCCTTTGTTCATGCGTATAGTCGTGGGATACCTAGCAACTGCAAGGCTTCCTCTCAATAAGATACGAGTCGATTATTAAACAACAGCCAATGCCATTTTATAGTATGCATAGAAATCTATAATCACTACACACAACTGAGTTATGCAGCATAACCTGAAAGCTAATAGACACCTTTCTGTAGAGTCTGGGTTCAAATATCCTACCGGCCACTTTATTTAAGGTTTTCGTAAATCATTACAAAGCAATGGACCAACTTCATATAGGGTACAAGTCATTACTCTTTCCAACCGAGCTTATGTTAGATCTTGAACCAGTGTGTGTGTGTGTGTGTGTGTACATTGTTCAAATACAATGCTGATAAAAAATATGAAGCATCCAGATGGTGAGGAGCAAATGAAAAGAAACTTCACAGGGTGAGACCGTATGTGATGCTTTTTCAATGATTACAAGAACTTGGAATTATAAGTCTCCTTGTCAAAATGACACCCTCTGGCCTGGGTGTCTGCACTGTTTCAGATGGGAAGGATGTCATGAAGCCGTTATATCCTCTCCTGAGGCAATTGGCCCACACATCCTGAGGGGAATGATACACTTGCACTAAACTACCTTTTTTCTTTACCGGAGGCCTTCCTTCCTTAGTGGTCACTGTTGGTAACTGCAAGTAAAACTGACTTTCATCCTGAAAACGTGCAACAATAAATTAGATACTACACTAATGCCAGATATCTCAAAGCAAGATAAGGGATATGAACATTGACATCTCAAGAATTTTCTGAGCGATGTTTGTATGCACGTAATGGAAACGATAAACTGCAAGTTATCTGTACCGGTATATTAGGACATCCTTGTTGACATGTCATTGAGGAAATACTACTCGCTTATCCAATTCAGTTTGTCCTCCGATTCACTGAACCTGTTTCAAAACTGGTTCAAATGGCTCTGAGCACTATGGGACTTAACTTCTGAGGTCATCAGTCCCTCAGAACTTAGAACTGCTTAAACCTAACCAACCTAAGACATCCCACACATCCATGCCCGAGGTAGGATTCGAACCTGCGACCGTAGCGGTCCCGCGGTTTCAGACTATAGCGCCTAGAACTGCTCGGGCACTGTGGCCGGCACTGCACCTGTTTCACAGTGAATAAATGGTTCGTCAGCATAGTAATTACATAAACGAAACATAACCAGTCGATATTTTTGGACGCTAGAAAGGCAAAGCCACTTTTTTCAGAATTCCCGAGTGTACGTGTAAAGGAAGAGGAAGTGAAATGCAGGTACCAATTACTGACTGTATTAAATAATCCTTCATTCATATTACTTACACATTTCTATAACATGTGCAAAGATCCAAGTGATATTACCCCATTCCCTGATTGACTAACAGAATTATGGCAATTTCCAAAATAACTGATCACTTCCACGCTCAAACCAGCTGGCAATGGTCGCTGAGTTCTGAAAGCGACTAGCGAGAGTTTTGGTGTTCTTGTAAAGATATGTCATTTTAGATTATAAAAACAAATAGTTTAGTACTGATTAAGTGGTAAATAGGTGTATTAGTGTGCCTTTTAAGCGTACCATTAAAGGTTTCATTTTCCTTTACGTAATATAGCCGAAAACGCGAAAAGATCGGACAGTCGTATTTTCTGTTTACGTTTTGCCGCAGCAAATCTAAAGAATTTCATTTAGTTGTTCTTTGCTCTCTCCAGCAATTCATCTGTAGCGTACTTCTTCATTATTTAACTCACATTTCCGGAAAATAGCGTAAAGTTTAAGTTGTTGTTTCAGAAACTTTGCATTGTTGTTCTTGTTTACACACAGTCATGTGTAGGCCAAATTTGTGGAACCATATTTTCGTGTTTATCTATAATTTAACTGACTTATTCTTAATAAACTATTACGTTTATTATGAGTGAAAAGTGCTTGACTTGCCGTAGTCGGGTCTTTGGTGTGACGGGTGCTGTAGTTTTTTTCCATGTGGGTGGACTGTAGTGGCGTGGGAATAGGGGAAGTAAATGAGACTCATCAGTGGTTTTGTACGAAATGTAGTAGAGATAGGAAGATACTGGAACACGAGGGGAAAATTGCCGCCCTTCAGGCTGAGTTAGACAAGGCCAGGGGAGATCTTGACACATCAAAGAGGGAGAAGGTTAAAGAGAGGTGGGAAGTGGCAACAGGCAACAGGAGGAACTGGCCTAGAACTATCTGACAGCTTCGTGGTGAACGTAGAAAATAGATTTGACCTGTTGCTTCAGTTAGAAGCTGGTGAGTCGGAAGCAGTTAAAGATGTAGACAGAACACAACAAACTTTCAGCGGCAAATTGAAAAGTAAGAATGTGGGGAAATCAGTAAAGAGAAAGAAAGTTTTGTTGTTAGATAGTTCCCATGGAAGAGGTGTTGGCCAACTTTTGAAGGGTGAACTAGGATCAGAATACCAGGTCACCATTTTTAAACCTAGTGGTGGTCTGGAGCAGGTGACAGGATTTAGGATCGCTTTGCAAAGATTTCACTAAGGAAGACACCGTGGTTATAATGGGTGGGGCAGGTAATAGTATTTACAGAGATCCCGGGTCCAGAATAGAGTGTAACCTGGCAAACCGAATAACTGTTTGCATAAGGGCCATTGATGGACCAACGCATTGTAGGCTTCCTCAGTTCGTGGAGCTCCTTCTCTTGACTAAGTCATTCATTTTCTTCTGAAAAAGCATTCATTTGTTTGTCTTTACATGTACATCACATATACGAAGTTCCGTTTCATTCGAATAATTCCTTCGTGGTGCGTCTTTTTTTTTTATCGTCGAGCGCATCTCGCGAGATGTAATACATAACTCCCCTATAAATCGTGGTGTCGTTCGCGAACATTATTGAAGATCCCCTGGTATTAAGTTATTTACGCATGAAGTGAATCGTTGCACGTAACAGCAGCACGCACGACTTTGCATTTTCTGTAACTATTACACGGAAGAACTGTACTGAAATCTTGATGGTAAGAAGTTATTGATATAAACGCTTCTCACATAGAGCAAAACTGTAATCTGGTCAAGAGTTTAGTCAACGACAGTTCATTGTGGCAGCCGTCTTATGCACCGTATCAGGAATTCTCGTAGACAGGACTCTAAAGCTGATAGTGAAAGATAGCGGAACTGACCGTTTCATGGCCGCCACGCTGCTTACGCTCTCTTTATGAGTAATTTAAAAATGGCTTTCCACAGACCTCTCAGTTTCATTTCAAGTAGCAAAAAGGACCGTATACGTGGTTATGACGGGATATACAGACTCAACAAAAACGTGGCTACACGTCAAACCTGGTGAGAGATCTGGGCAAAAGTGATGTGCTAAAGAAGGTCTAAATTACTTGCACTGAAGGAAACAGTGAAAGAACTGCCTATAGCAATCAGCTGAAAGAAAGTAATATAATCTCAAATAGTTTAGAGAGATTCCAGTGGCAGGTTTATGTATTTTTTGCTTTTAAAACGAAATTTAGTTGCTTAATTCTGACGTGATATAGTTTGTTTCTTTTTATTGCCAGATATATTATAGGCACACACTGTATTTTGAGGAAACGCAGACCCTTAATTTAGAATCCAGGGTTTTCTATGAACATTGTGATTCATAAAAAGAATAAGCACTGTAAGGAAACAATATCAGGTAGTGCCCGAGTCGGGACTCCCTAGAACCATGTAGCACCTCTTCAAGAGGGAGGAATGGAGAGAGGGGGGGCAGAGAGAGAGAGAGAGAGAGAGAGAGAGAGAGAGAGAGAGAGAGAGATAAGGGGGAAGAGAAAGAGAGAGAGATAAGGGGGAAGAGAAAGAGAGAGAGATAAGGGGGAAGAGAAAGAGAGAGAGATAAGGGGGAAGAGAAAGAGAGAGAGATAAGGGGGAAGAGAAAGAGAGAGAGATAAGGGGGGAGAGAAAGAGAGAGAGATAAGGGGGGAGAGAAAGAGAGAGAGATAAGGGGGGGGGAGAGAGAGAGAGAGAGAGATAAGGGAGCAGAGAAAGAGAGAGAGATAAGGGGAGAGAGAGAGAGAGAGAGAGAGAGAGAGAGTCAAGGGGGCAGAGAGAGAGAGAGAGAGAGTCAAGGGGGCAGAGAGAGAGAGAGAGAGAGTCAAGGGGGCAGAGAGAGAGAGAGAGAGAGTCAAGGGGGCAGAGAGAGAGAGAGAGAGAGTCAAGGGGGCAGAGAGAGAGAGAGAGAGTCAAGGGGGCAGAGAGAGAGAGAGAGAGTCAAGGGGGCAGAGAGAGAGAGAGAGAGTCAAGGGGGCAGAGAGAGAGAGAGAGAGTCAAGGGGGCAGAGAGAGAGAGAGAGTCAAGGGGGCAGAGAGAGAGAGAGAGAGTCAAGGGGGCAGAGAGAGAGAGAGAGAGTCAAGGGGGCAGAGAGAGAGAGAGAGAGTCAAGGGGGCAGAGAGAGAGAGAGAGAGTCAAGGGGGCAGAGAGAGAGAGAGAGAGCCAAGGGGGGTGAGAGAGAGTCAAGGGGGGTGAGAGAGAGTCAAGGGGGGTGAGAGAGAGTCAAGGGGGGTGAGAGAGAGTCAAGGGGGGTGAGAGAGAGTCAAGGGGGGTGAGAGAGAGTCAAGGGGGGTGAGAGAGAGTCAAGGGGGGTGAGAGAGAGTCAAGGGGGGTGAGAGAGAGTCAAGGGGGGGTGAGAGAGAGTCAAGGGGGGTGAGAGAGAGTCAAGGGGGGGTGAGAGAGAGTCAAGGGGGGTGAGAGAGAGTCAAGGGGGGGTGAGAGAGAGTCAAGGGGGGGTGAGAGAGAGATAAGGGGGGGTGAGAGAGAGATAAGGGGGGGTGAGAGAGAGATAAGGGGGGGTGAGAGAGAGATAAGGGGGGTGAGAGAGAGATAGGGGGGGCGAGAGAGAGATAAGGGGGGGCGAGAGAGAGATAAGGGGGGGGCGAGAGAGAGATAAGGGGGGGCGAGAGAGAGATAAGGGGGGGCGAGAGAGAGATAAGGGGGGGCGAGAGAGAGATAGGGGGGGCGAGAGAGAGATAGGGGGGGCGAGAGAGAGATAAGGGGGGGTGAGAGAGAGATAAGGGGGGGTGAGAGAGAGATAAGGGGGGGTGAGAGAGAGATAAGGGGGGGGGGGGTGAGAGAGAGATAAGGGGGGGTTAGAGAGAGATAAGGGGGAGTGAGAGAGAGATAAGGGGGGGTGAGAGAGAGATAAGGGGGGGTGAGAGAGAGATAAGGGGGGGTGAGAGAGAGATAAGGGGGGGTGAGAGAGAGATAAGGGGGGGTGAGAGAGAGATAAGGGGGGGTGAGAGAGAGATAAGGGGGGGTGAGAGAGAGATAAGGGGGGGTGAGAGAGAGATAAGGGGGGGTGAGAGAGAGATAAGGGGGGGTGAGAGAGAGATAAGGGGGGGTGAGAGAGAGATAAGGGGGGGTGAGAGAGAGATAAGGGGGGGTGAGAGAGAGATAAGGGGGGGTGAGAGAGAGATAAGGGGGGGTGAGAGAGAGATAAGGGGGGTGAGAGAGAGATAAGGGGGGTGAGAGAGAGATAAGGGGGGTGAGAGAGAGATAAGGGGGGTGAGAGAGAGATAAGGGGGGTGAGAGAGAGATAAGGGGGGGTGAGAGAGAGATAAGGGGGGGTGAGAGAGAGATAAGGGGGTGTGAGAGAGAGATAAGGGGGTGTGAGAGAGAGATAAGGGGGTGT
Organism: Schistocerca nitens; assembly: GCF_023898315.1. Lineage (NCBI taxonomy): Eukaryota > Metazoa > Arthropoda > Insecta > Orthoptera > Acrididae > Schistocerca > Schistocerca nitens. The sequence continues at coordinate 602,077,459 of NC_064614.1, read as the reverse complement.
GAGAGAGAGATAAGGGGGTGTGAGAGAGAGATAAGGGGGTGTGAGAGAGAGATAAGGGGGGGTGAGAGAGAGATAAGGGTGGGTGAGAGAGAGATAAGGGGGGGTGAGAGAGAGATAAGGGGGGGTGAGAGAGAGATAAGGGGGGGTGAGAGAGAGATAAGGGGGGGTGAGAGATAGATAGGGGGGGTGAGAGTTAGATAAGGGGGGGTGAGAGTTAGATAAGGGGGGGTGAGAGATAGATAAGGGGGGGGGTGAGAGATAGATAAGGGGGGGGGGTGAGAGATAGATAAGGGGGGGGTGAGAGATAGAAAAGGGGGGGTGAGAGATAGAAAAGGGGGGGTGAGAGATAGAAAAGGGGGGGTGAGAGATAGAAAAGGGGGGGTGAGAGATAGAAAAGGGGGGGTGAGAGATAGAAAAGGGGGGGTGAGAGATAGAAAAGGGGGGGTGAGAGATAGAAAAGGGGGGGTGAGAGATAGAAAAGGGGGGGTGAGAGATAGAAAAGGGGGGGTGAGAGATAGAAAAGGGGGGGTGACAGATAGAAAAGGGGGGGTGAGAGATAGAAAAGGGGGGGTGAGAGATAGAAAAGGGGGGGTGACAGATAGAAAAGGGGGGGTGACAGATAGAAAAGGGGGGGTGACAGATAGAAAAGGGGGGGTGACAGATAGAAAAGGGGGGGTGACAGATAGAAAAGGGGGGGTGACAGATAGAAAAGGGGGGGTGACAGATAGAAAAGGGGGGGGTGACAGATAGAAAAGGGGGGGGTGACAGATAGAAAAGGGGGGGTGACAGATAGAAAAGGGGGGGTGACAGATAGAAAAGGGGGGGTGACAGATAGAAAAGGGGGGTGACAGATAGAAAAGGGGGGTGACAGATAGAAAAGGGGGGGTGACAGATAGAAAAGGGGGGGTGACAGATAGAAAAGGGGGGGTGAGAGATAGAAAAGGGGGGGTGAGAGATAGAAAAGGGGGGGTGAGAGAAAAGGGGGGGTGAGAGATAGAAAAGGGGGGGTGAGAGATAGAAAAGGGGGGGTGAGAGATAGAAAAGGGGGGGTGAGAGATAGAAAAGGGGGGGTGAGAGATAGAAAAGGGGGGGTGAGAGATAGAAAAGGGGGGGTGAGAGATAGAAAAGGGGGGGTGAGAGATAGAAAAGGGGGGGTGAGAGATAGAAAAGGGGGGGTGAGAGATAGAAAAGGGGGGGTGAGAGATAGAAAAGGGGGGGTGAGAGATAGAAAAGGGGGGGTGAGAGATAGAAAAGGGGGGGTGAGAGATAGAAAAGGGGGGGTGAGAGATAGAAAAGGGGGGGTGAGAGATAGAAAAGGGGGGGTGAGAGATAGAAAAGGGGGGGTGAGAGATAGAAAAGGGGGGGTGAGAGATAGATAAGGGGGGTGAGAGATAGATAAGGGGGGTGAGAGATAGATAAGGGGGGTGAGAGATAGATAAGGGGGGGGTGAGAGATAAGGGGGGGGTGAGAGATAAGGGGGGGTGAGAGATAAGGGGGGGTGAGAGATAAGGGGGGGTGAGAGATAAGGGGGGGTGAGAGATAAGGGGGGGTGAGAGATAAGGGGGGGTGAGAGATAAGAGGGGGGTGAGAGATAAAAGGGGGGGTGAGAGATAAGAGGGGGGGTGAGAGATAAAAGGGGGGGTGAGAGATAAGAGGGGGGGTGAGAGATAAGAGGGGGGGTGAGAGATAAGAGGGGGGGTGAGAGATAAGAGGGGGGGTGAGAGATAAGAGGGGGGGTGAGAGATAAGAGGGGGGGTGAGAGATAAGAGGGGGGGTGAGAGATAAGAGGGGGGGTGAGAGATAAGAGGGGGGGTGAGAGATAAGAGGGGGGTGAGAGATAAGAGGGGGGTGAGAGATAAGAGGGGGGTGAGAGATAAGAGGGGGGTGAGAGATAAGAGGGGGGTGAGAGATAAGAGGGGGGGTGAGAGATAAGAGGGGGGGTGAGAGATAAGAGGGGGGGTGAGAGATAAGAGGGGGGGTGAGAGATAAGGGGGGGGTGAGAGATAAGGGGGGGTGAGAGATAAGGGGGGGTGAGAGATAAGGGGGGGTGAGAGATAAGGGGGGGTGAGAGATAAGGGGGGGTGAGAGATAAGGGGGGGTGAGAGATAAGGGGGGGTGAGAGATAAGGGGGGGTGAGAGATAAGGGGGGGTGAGAGATAAGGGGGGGTGAGAGATAAGGGGGGGTGAGAGATAAGGGGGGGTGAGAGATAAGGGGGGGTGAGAGATAAGGGGGGGTGAGAGATAAGGGGGGGTGAGAGATAAGGGGGGTGAGAGATAAGGGGGGTGAGAGATAAGGGGGGGGTGAGAGATAAGGGGGGGGTGAGAGATAAGGGGGGGTGAGAGAGGTGGGGAGAGAGAGGGGGGAGAGAGGAGAGCGAGCGAAATTACATTCTACCAATTATACCACCCACTGCGACAATTCTAATAAAGGTCTTTTTCGCCCATTTCCGAATATCATATGTTGGGATCACGTTATCATTTCGGGGCTAAAATTAACATTTTTTTAAAATGTTTACATGCGCTCTACCTAAGCGGCTGCTTACTTGTGTATGATGTGCAGACGTAAAATCGGAGCTAGATATACGAGATAATCGTTCCCATTCTTCCTGTGGCTGCAGTTTCTCTTGAAATAATAGCCCCTTCTCACTGAAGTGTTCCCGCACGGATTGCTCCACACACAGGCTCCGCAAGGGGGCATGCAAGAAGGGGCACTCGCCACCCCACCTGCCACCCCTTTAAGTTTTTATTCATTAAAGAACTTCCGTAGACTATATATAACCATCAATTTTTTGGGATATCTTAAGTCTTTTGTGTCACTTATTAAATTAAGTTCTACTTGGTTCAAATGGCTCTAAGCACTATGGGACTTAACATCTGAGGTCATCAGTCCCCTAGACTTAGAACTAATTAAACCTAACTAACTTAAGGGCATCATACACATATATGCCCGAGGCAGGATTCCATCCTACGACCGTAGCAGCAGCGCGGTTCCGGACTGAAGCGCCTAGAACCGCTTGGCCACAGCGGCCTGCAAATGTTCTAGTTGCACGACACGTATGGAAACTGACGAACTTATTTATATTTTTAAAAATGGCAAATTTTGAGTTCCCTCTCCTACTCAGCGTAAATTTCTGCGAACGCTAGTGACTCCAGCCAGTAGTATCTGCAAAATCTTGAAAGAAAGACTATGTAGTTCCCGCGAAACCTTTTCGCCAAATTTAGAGAACATGATCCGAAGACAGTGCGACCATTAAGCCGTCATACCACCCTGTGTCTCGCTAATAGATCGTGAGGATAAGATAAGAGATGTTATTAGAGCACGAGGAAAGTAGATAGTGATTTTTTCCCCTAGCCCAATACGTGAATGGAACAGGATTTTTTTTAAAAAAAGGTCATATTGGTATGGTGTAATCGCCGCCATGCTCTGTACATTGGCTTGTGGATACATCTATCCAGAATGTGAATGCGACGTACACTGACAGAACGTTCCTAAATAAAAAACTAAAATAAACGAAAAGATGCCGGCCGGTGTGGCCGAGCGGTTCTAGGCGCTTCAGTCTGGAATCGCGCGACCGCTACGGTCGCAGGTTCGAATCCTGCCTCGGGCATGGATGTGTGTGATGTCCATGGGTTAGTTAGGTTTAAGTAGTTCTAAGTTCTAGGGGACTGATGACCTCCGATGTTAAGTCCCGTAGTGCTCAGAGCCATTTGAACCATTTTTTTAAACGAAAAGAATCTATAAGTATCGACAAAATATTCGTGATGTTAGCAGTCACATGCTGCTGATTTTTGTAGATTTTATTCCTTCGCGTATGCCACTGAAATTTAGCTGTGAAAAGACTGTTCTGTCTACTATTAACTTCGTAACCTCGCCAAATCTCGCTAACACTACAGCGTAAGAGATGAGTCGCTCAGTTCAGAACCTCCAGACAATTACAAACGCAAGTTGCGTAGGAACACCAGTTACATAATCCACGTACGGAGCGGCTCACAACGGCAACTAAAGGAATTCCTTTACTTGCATAAAAAATTGCCAACGTGTCTCAGTGCGTACAAGATTTATAAGACACAAGATAGTCGACTCGATTTACCGCTGAAGAGCTAGCTGTGATTATTTAAAATGGAAAATTCTGCACATCAACAGTGCTGCAATCGCTCATCGGCTGCCTTTCAGATTACTGTTGCTTGGAAAGACAAAACACCCACGAATTAAAAAGTCATCGTAAGTATTATAAGTGATGGATCGTTGTGACGTATAAATCAAGCCCTTGGAGGCTGCATTTTCTTCATTTTTTATAGTTTAGGATTTTTTAAAAACAGAAGTAATGCCAGTTTGGAAATTATAGAACGTTTGACATTGAAACCTTATCGAATCCGCATGATGCTGCTGCTGCTCTGTAGACTGCGTTGTGCTATTACGAGCATACACTGTAAATGTGCTTTGTCAGCTGGCGTACCCTCACATTTTTTACGAGTACATTTTAATCATTCGCGACATAACACGCAGCACCTGACAATGGAATCAGATTGGAGGAAATATATATGTTTCACGACGATCACAAAGCACCTACAATGCCACACAGTATTGTCGTATGATACAGTGCTTCAGGTACTATGAAATGCCATCATCACGCAGACATATTCTGAAGGAGGAAGGAAGGCTGATGCAAAATACCTGACTACTGTTCTCACAAGAGGGTAAAGTCCATTGTTATCGCATGAGTGGCGTAAACAGTTTTAATTGCGCGCCATTTCCGTCTTCGGTCGCTGAACTCTTCGTCGCTAATTCGCATTCGATGTGACATAAAATTTGCAACTAATTTGCTACATGCACTTTGTCGGAAATGGATTCTCTAGAGACCATTACCTAAATGAGAGTTGTCACGACGGAAGTAGCGACGTTCTGTTTAAGATTTTACAAAACTGTGCAAAAGTTTGACAAAATTATTTAACTGGATACATAAAAAAATCTACTCACCAAGCGGCAGCAGAACACACACATAAACGGTTGTAATTGGCAAGCTTTCGGAGCCATTGGTTCCTTCAGGCAGAAGGGTTGAAGGGGAAGGAAGAAGGGTGAAGGGTGAAGGAAAAGAACTGGAGAGATCTAGGAAAAGGGGTAGATTTCGGGAAAGTCACCCAGAACCACGGGTCAGGGAACACTTACAGTACGGGATGAGAAGGAAAGACCAAAACTTTGCAAAACTTTTTTACGAAATATCCATTCCACTACTCTGCAACACTGTTCTTTATAGGCTAAAGCTAATGCTACAACATGTCTTGGCGAGCACATAGCCTCGTAGAATACAAAACTCGTCTAAAACAGCGCAACGTCGCCCGGTTTATCCCTAGTACACAATACTGTTTTCCAAATAAGCAAGTGAGTAATGTAAAAAAAAGTGTTCATTCCTCACTACCGTTTACCGCCCACACTACACACTTATAGCAAAGCACATTTATCTCGTTATAATTTCGTGTGTGTCGGTATAATAACAAAGGTGCTGTAGTCCTGGATTACATTCACATAAAGCAGAAGGAACGAAAAATTGCGCAGAGCTATGGAAAAATTTATTTCACGGTGTCCGTATTTTGCGGTCAGATGAAACTAAAATGTACTTAGCAACAGCATGTGTAACAGCTTCCAAAGCCCATGGATCAGGGGACGTTACCAATACTCTGTCAATAATTATTTTTTCTCCGGCATTATCTCGTATGGTTTCTATGTAATTTCTCTCATCGCCGATACCTCTTTCTGAATGTTCATACCACACAAACTTCTGTGTACCCATTCAGTAATTTTTCTATCTTGCTTCCTTTAGATAAGAAAGAAAGCATTAGGAATTGATCATATTCTCCTTCCTCCTGTTGACTGTTTCCGTTGTTTAAGATGTAAAGCACGTCCAATAAGCTTGGAAGTACAGCTATCTGTCTGCTTTTGCTTACAAAAATGTTACTCTTTGCTCTATGGTATGTTTATATTTATCTGGCTTTATTGCAAATTTGATTTCGCTTCACTTTACTAAAAAATTCCTCAAGATTTGCTCAAGATTTGTCAGTAACGTTACTATACATTGACATCTATTAATTCACTCTTCCACCATCTCACGTAGTATCGTAAGAAGTATTTTTTGGGAATACTGGCGGATGCAGTGCCAACTGACGAAGCACTCCGTTATCGGTGTCTAGTTATTAAGAGCAGCTCACAAAAGAATTCAAGGAATCGAGTGTCCATCTGGAAATTTCCATCATTGTTACTGCTTTTCCTCATTAAATAGACACACTGTCATAGTGGTGTGGAGAGGGCTAAACAGGGATAGGCCTACTCTAGTTTACGAATTTACGATACTTATTTCACCAATTCTCATTAGGAACTTAAGTTCCAAGGATCCCTCAAATCCAGACTTACACTGTGTGCTGTTTCACGTGTATCAATATCTTTCATCTTTGGCACTATCGTGCTTCAGAATAGCGTTAGTACCTAAAAACGTGTGCGACTTTGGATGTGGTACAATTACATTCGTTAAAATTTGCTAAGTATTTTTGTTATTGGCATTGTTTAAAGAGAAAATCGTTTAACATTCATTATAGCACAAGTTTAATTAAAATTGTTCGCATATTTCCAAACTGAGAAAGTTGCAATATAATACTCAGTTAGAAAGTAAAGATGGCAGGAACTCACCATCGCAGTACGAATTTCGTGCTATATGAGAATGGATGTGGATGTGACGTGAGAGACGGTTAACTTGGAATCTGTATCCACTCAAAATGTTAACTGTGTTCATGTTATTTGGAAGTTGAAAGATTAACTCTGTGTAGGACCGAGACTAATTACACTCTTAATTTCGCGGTTAACGCTTTTACCAAATCGACTATCTAGGCATGCTTCGCGCATTAACTTTGCTAATACCTTCCTCCTATTGCCAGTCGAAACATATTAGGGAAGTTTGCCCTCAGCGTATATTCCACAGCAAAGTGAAGGATTCCCTCTGCAAACAACCCGGAGGCTGTGAGTGGGTGGCCCGCTCTCCGCGATATCTTCTCTCTCGGGAGTGCCACTCCATCACGGTACATAAAAGGGGCGCCTGGGGAGTTTGAAGCAGAAGAAAGGTGTAGGCAGATGAAAGCGGTTAAGCAGGTGTCGAGGCGCGGCTGGGTGCTCAGTCACAAAATCGACGCAGTATTAGATGAACCGAATTCCGGTGTGCAATTTGGTTTCGAACTGAAAGTCATTATATTTCACGTCATCCACCCTTGCTGGGAGGAATGATAGGGCGACAGCCACTATATAACCAGTAATACGTAAAACAGCTGTATTTTCATCTCTGATTTATTCCAGAGGCCACCTGTTTCGGTACTCCATTATGCCATCATCAGGCCCTTTAGGGCCTGATGATGGCATAATGGAGTACCGAAACAGGTGTTATGGCAACACTGGCTGAGTTTATACTGTCAGACAAAATTCATGTAAAGCGAAACAGTATCCGCACTTGTTTTACGAGTGTGTAGCCGCTGGTGTGGATACTGTTTCGGTTTTGTATGAATTTTGTCTAGCAATATAAGCTCAGCCGGTGTTTTACCATAGAGGGCCAGATGATGGCATAATGGAGTACCGAAACCGGTTGTCTCCGTAATAAACCCGAGTTAACAATACAGCTGTTCGTTTGTTTATTGCTGGTTATATGAAATTCACTGCACTTCTATATACAAACTGCAAACCACTGAAATGGATGGTAGAGGGTATTTAGAATGGCATCACATTTTAGAGTTTCTTCCCGTTCCGATCGAGTAAAGAGCGTGGAAGAACAACTGCTTAAACACCTCTGTGCGTGCTATAGTTAGTCTAGCGTTGCCTTCATGGTCTCCATGGAACGGTACGTAGGGGGATGAATATCTCAATCACTTAATACTGTGACCATTCGTGTTCCCCTCTGGATACGTTCAGTATCCTCAGTTGGCCCTTTGTGTGGTGGGTCCCACACACTTGAGCAATATTCTGACATGGGACGCGGAAGTCATTTGCGTGCAGCCTCCTTTGTAGACTAACTGCATTTTCCCATTTTCCTGCTAATGAACCGTTCTGCCACCTGCCGTACCTACGATTGAGCCTATGTGACTATTGTAATTCATGTCTCTACCATTTGTTAAAACCACGTATTTTTACGAACCGACTGATTCAAATTGTGACATACTGATGTTACACTCTTAGGAGTCTACTTTTTGCGTTGTGTGAAGTGCATGATTTTAGATTTCTGAACATTTAAGGCTAGTTGTCGAACTTGTCAAGATATGACTGGCTATACAGTATGCGAACCTCTTTTCAGATAATATTTAAATCAGTGATAACTTCATCATCTTTTTTAAAGTCTCAGATTACTATTAATACTGCCTGCCAGAACATAACTTTACAACATGAGCACACTTCTCTACGGCAGTTACTTCTAGATTTGTCGATAACACAGCAATCTAGATAGCTTGCTGCGTTAACCCTACCAAAAAATCCTCAATCCAATCACAAATTTTGTTTGATACCCCATATAATCGTGTTCCTTTAAATAATCGTTAGTGTGTTGCCGAGTCAAACGCCATTCGAACGTAATGAAATGCTGCCGCCTCCTGATTGCAGCATACGGTCTCAATACTATGGATCAAGGCAATTTCATTACATTTCCTCGACAGCTGTGGAACACATTACAGCTTTAACAACAAAGACAGGTTCTTAAAATTACGTTCGAACTCTTTCTGTAGGGGCTTTTATCATACAATTTACCTTGACTTAGCACACGAAATGATGAAACTCGTCCTTTTTATAAGACATAACTTATTTTTTTAGTGTGGTGTAAACTGAAGGCCTGTAAATAAAAAAACACGTTTTGAAGTAGGAGGTTGACTTACGATTTACTAAACTCGCCTTCTACTAAGTTTATCATTTTTCTTTCTTCACTTCTCACGGAGCTACATTACTCGTGGGTGACAAGAGCAGTCACGGAAGGCAACTAGCGCATGGGTTTTCGTGACCCACTGTGGCCTGAAGACACCGTCACCCTGCGGAGAATATCGCCAGTCAACGTGGAAACACGCACGTTTTGCCTCGCATCGGCCACTGTTTATTCCGGCAATCCACTAAATTCGTATGCACAGAATATCACAGTGCAATACACTAACACCCTTTGTCATAAACGGTATTTTTCTTTCCACAAGAAAATGTGGAGAGCATGGCTGACCTAAAACAACCTCTGTAAAGATCTCACGGGGTTAACATTAGTGCAAGTCAGACAAAGTGTATACATGTATCCAATAAGCTACCGCAGCACATTTAAATGTCGTGTAGATGACGAAGTGGACTTTGAATTAATGAGCTTTCTAACGGGCAGCTCTTTCTACCCGAAAAGTATCTTCACAGAAAGGAGTTTCAATATTTCACGTTAAATTACAATTAGAATTAACACTGTAATACAGTAATGTAACGTCATTTTACTATTTTGGACTTAAATTCAATGTTTTATGCTCGCGCGTTATGACATTTCTGGAAACAAAGCCTCCACTGTAGGAACAGCGCGTTCCGGAAACAACGATCGTGTGAACCCCAGGTCGCTCTGTTCGTCCAGAGACGCACAAGGTAGCCAGGTAGATGCAGTATTTCTTGACTTCTGTAAGGCATTCGACACAGTCTCGCACTGCAGCCTAGTGGAGAAAACACGTACGGAATGTCAGATCAACTGTGTTATTGAATTGAAGAGTTCTAGCAAACAGAACATAACAGGTCATTCTCAACGCAGAGAAGTCACCAGACGTAAAGTGACTTCGGGGGTATCCAAAGGGAGTGTTATACGTCCATTACTTTTCAGTATACATACAAACGATATAGTATGTATTATTGGAAGTTCCATGAAGCTTTTCGCGGTTTATGCTGTTGTATACAAATACGCCGCGATCGATGTTTGGTACAGCGAGTGGCAATTGACTCTCTATATAAACAAATGTAACGTATTGCTTACTCCTAAACAGAAAGACCTCTTATCGTATTGCAGAAAAATCGATGGAAGCTGTTACTTCCTTTAAGTTATCTAGGAGTATGCGTATGGAGCGAATGAAAATGGAATGACCACATAAAACTAATGGCAGGAAAGGAAGATGGCAGATGGATTCATTGGACGTATGCTCTGGAAATGGGGCCCCCCAGTAAAGGGGGTAGCTTACAAAACCCTCGTTCAACCAATATGTGAATACTGCTCGTCGGTATGGGATCCGTACCAGGTAGAATTGATAGAAGAAATAGAGAATATCCAAAGAAGAGAAGCGCGTCTCGTTACAGGTTCGTTCATTAAGCACGAAGGCACCGCGGATATGATCAATCACGCAGGAGGAGGAGGAGGAGGAGGAGACGTGTTTAACGTTTCGTCGACAATGAGGTTATTAGAGACCGAGCACAAGCCCGGACTAAGGAAGGATGGGGAAGGAATCGGACGTACTCTTTGGAAGGACCCATCACGGCATTTGCCTTAACCGATATAGGAAAATCACGGAAAACTTAGATCAGGCTGGCCGGACGCGGGTTTGAGCCGTCGTCCTCCCCAGCGCGAGTCCAGTGTGTTAACCACAGCGCTACCTCGCTCGGTATGATCAATCGCTACAAGAGGTGTTCTGCATCACGTTGGTTTACTGTTAAAATTTCGGGAGCGTACTTTCCTAGAAGAGGCAAGTCAAAAAACCTATTGTTTCTTCCTACGTATATCTCGCGAAAAGATCAGGAGGATAAAATTTGAGGGACTTGAGCCCACACGGTAGCTTACCGGCAGTCGTTCTTCCTGCGAACCATTCGCGTCTGGAGCAGGAAGAGTAGCAAGTGACACCGGTACACGAAGTACCCTCCGGCACACACCGCAAGGTGGCTTGCGCAGTACTGCTGTAGAAATTACGCTAAATGCACATAAATGACTACTCTCCACATCCCAGAGGAAAAACAGCGGGCGTCGCAACTAGAAAGGAATTCTACGCGCTGAACCGGATATATGAATGCCCTTGTCTCCGGCAGCAGTGCAACAGAAATTCTCTCCGCAGGGCTCAGGCTGTAAACCGTTTTAGGCCCGCATCATGCTGACATTTCCCTTGCAGATCTTATTTTTATTTCATAAAAGCTGCGAAAATGTTCGAAGGCCCAACTAGTGGATCGGCGTTTTACACCCCACAGCGACTTGAGAACTTATGTTCTATCACAAGCAGCGGCGCGTGTTTTTGCACTGGGAAATCTACGCTACTGGCCATTAAAATTACTACACCACGAAGATGACGTGCTACAGTCGCGAAATTCAACCGACAGGAAGATGATGATGTGATATGCAAATGATTAGCTTTTCAGAGCATTCACACAAGGTTGGCGCTGGTGGCGACACCTACAACGTGCTGACGTGAGGACAGTTTCCAACCGATTTCTCATACACAAACAGCAGTTGACCGGCGTTGTCTGGTGAAACGTAGTTGTGATGCCTCGTGTGAGGAGGAGAAATGCGTACCATCACGTTTCCGACTCTGATAAAGGTAGGATTGTAGCCTGTCGCGATTGCGGTTTATCGTATCGCGACATTGCTGCTCGCGATGGTCGAGATCCAATGACTGTTAGCGGAGTATGGAATCGCTGGGTTCAGGAGGGTAATACGGAACGCCGTGAAGGATCCCAACGGCCTCGTATCACTAGCAGTAGAGATGACAGGCATCTTATCCGCATGGCTGTAACGGATCGTGCAGTCACGTCTCGATCCCTGAGTCATGAGATGGGGACGTTTGCAAGACAACAACCATCTGCACGAACAGTTGGACGACGTTTGCAGCAGCATGGACTATCAGCTGGGAGACCATGGCTGCGGGTACCCTTGACGCTGCATCACAGACAGGAGCGCCTGCGATGGTGTACTCAACGACGAACCTGGATGCACGAATGGCAAAACGTCATTTTTTCAGATGAATCCAGGTTCTGTTTACAGCATCATGATGGTCGCATCCGTGTTTGGCGACATCGCGGTGAACGCACATTGGAAGCGTGTATTCGTCATCGCCATACTGGCGTATCACCCGGCGTGATGATATGGGGTGCCGTTGGTTACACGTCTCGGTCACCTCTTGTTCGCACTGACGGAACTTTGAACACTGGACGTTACATTTCAGATGTGTTACGACCCGTGGCTCTACCCTTCATTCGATCCCTGAGAAACCCTACATTTCAGTAGTATAATGCACGACCGCATGTTGCAGGTCTTGTACGGGCCTTTCTGGATACAGAAAATGTTCGACTGCTGCCCTGGCCAGCACATTCTCCAGATCTGTCACCAATTGAAAACTTCTGGTCAATAGTGGCCGAGCAACTGGCTCGTCACAATACGCCAGTCACTACTCCTAATTAACTGTGGTATCGTGTTTAAGCTGCATGGGCAGCTGTACTTGTACACGCCATCCAAGCTCTGTTTGACTCAATGCCCAGGCGTATCAAGGCCGCTATTACGGCCAGAGGTGGTTGTTCTGGGTACTGATTTCTCAGGATCTATGCACCCAAATTGCGTGAAAATGTGATCACATGCCAGTTCTAGTATAATATATTTGTCCAATGAATACCCGTTTATCATCTGCATTTCTTCTTGGTGTAGCAATTTTAATGGCCAGTAGCGTAATTGCAGACTAAATCGGACGCGCGACCACCATTGATTTTCACAACCGCTTTAGCTCGTCGTCACTCAAAGAGAAAGCGACGACACTCCAATGGAGTTTCACTTTATGCTTACGGAGCCACCTGAGCATATTACTGTGCAAGCACTGCAAGGCGAAAACATCGTAGGCAGACATTTTCTAAGCAATTGGCTCTTACTTCTGAGACAGTCTTCTTCTAAGAAATTACTTTCATTCTTCACCGAGTTCACATCCAATCTCTCAACACAGTCGATATTCGTACATTTTCCGCCAATTCGTCTACATTTTTCTCCTATTTTAGAAATGAAGCAACGTGAGTACACTTTACTGTCCAGAAATTCATTCCGCGCTCCGCACGCGAGCAAGATAGAAAGTTCTCATACTGGCACCCAGAAATGCACTTATTTTTTGACACAGTCCCGTTTTAAGACAGCGCAATTCGTCAAATGTTATGTTTTCCACCGAGTATATTCCACCCAAGAAGTGCGATTCTGGTTACCCCGCAAAATATTCATCTAGAGCTGCCATTACATCATTGTTAAGCTTGAAATGTTTCTTTAGATGCTGTGACGGGTGTATGTCATGAGTGCCCAAATCCAATGAACTGGATGGACATTACAACATTCGTTCGTTTACGCATGGCCTCGTGGAGATATGACTATCATCATCTCGAGCTTGCAGTCGTGTCAAACGGTTAAGATATGCACTAGATTTCAACTGACAAGTTACCACTTGACAATGTGACGAGTACTTGGCGAAAACCTCGCGCATGTCTGACCGTTTCACGCAGTTTGGAAGGCCTAGACGCTTTTCTTCAATTGTTATTTTAGTAATCCACTGCCGAAGCACCATCGTCTTCATTTTTTAAAATTTAGTTTGCTTTCCGCATTGCTTCTCCCGTATTGTTGCTTACAAGTGGGTTGTATGACTGTGATACTACTTTTATTATAGTAGGCAATTAAGCTATAAAGTAAGTCTCTCGAGAGAGGCGGAGAGACTACTTGACATCATTCCCGCTGTACACGAGTAAAAGGCAACGCCTTTCAAACAGTAATTATTGGCAGTCACCAAGATCGCGGTGACCGTTAGAGGGGCTCCTTGGTTAAAGAAAGACGCCAGAAGCATAGGGATACATCCCTAAGAGGTGATTGGCAGCCGGAGAAGCGGCCCCATCCACCGTACTGGTTAATGTTTTTGTTATATGTTCACTTGATGTGGCTCTTAGTGTCACGAAAACGGTAATGATCTAAAAATAAAGGATTAAATACAGCTGAAGCAGTTTATTAATACCAAATCTGCCAACTGAATCAGCTATTTCATGCATCTTCAGTCTGCTACCATCCAGTACGAGCAGAATACGAAGAGAACCATTAACCGCGGAAAAATTCCAAAACTGACAATTGCCTTTTTTTTTCATCGGAGCCCACTTTAATTTCTAAATCTTACTGCCGGTAAGAGGATGTGTATCTGACATCGTACGAAGGAATGGTACCAGGGCTTTGGCGAAACAGGTGAACAGAGGGTCACAAAAGATTCTCACGTCTTACTGCCCTCGTGGAGATCCGTACCACGTGACGTAAAAAAACTGACAAGATAATACACTCGACAGCTACCTACACATCAAATTTAACTCTTGAAGGACTAATTTTGAATTGTTTTTTCTTCTTTCAGAAGTAATGAAGCAGAATCTTAGAGGCTACTGGACAGAAGAAATCCAAGACTACCTCTAGTTAATACACACACTCGCGAAACGCCTTTCCCACTGCCTGCAAACACCAGTGGAAATGATAACTGAATTTAAGCCATAGTTCAATGTGGCAGAATTTCAACGGACATTCCACCACGGGCGATTTTCTCGATCATCAGTCCAGTCGGGCAGACTTACAATGTTAACGAGTTTCACCTTAGAGGTCTCCAATCACTTTCTGTCTTGCAGGAGGTCGTGGGCATGTCGTACAAAGCCATCTAGAACCGGCATAAGTGAGTTGGTGCAAAGGTAAAAATGCTGACGTACAATATTTGGGAGAAGTTACTTTCACATACCCATGCCGCCATCTTGCTTTATGTATGCCGTGGTTCCTTAAATAATTTCGTGGAAACACTCTGATGGTTAGTAAGACAAGCTCACGGTCAATTCTCTCCCTATCCACACTAAACTGACCTAGTGCTCCACTCCCTTCCGCTCCCTCCCTGCCCCAACCAACAAACACAATGCTGAAATAAACCCTAGTACTGCAAACCAATTAGGAGACTGTTCAAAGCGAATCTAGTATCTCTTGCGTAGCGAATAGTTCCACGTGACGGGAAAACAACGCTGCTGATACCTGTTTAAAAATAGAGTAAAAGGAAACGTATAGCATTACAGCCCACTATCTCTGAAGTCCATCTGTTGCAGGATCGCAGACTATTTTTAAGCTCTGCGATTATGCAGACTATTCTTACGCTCTGCAATTATGATGTCTCTGTCGGAAAAAGAAAACCTCCTCAGAGAATCAGCTCAGATAATGGAGCAGCCACTCGCGCGGGAAACGGCTGGCTTTATTCACTCAAATACCATGGACTCTACCTGGGTAAATTCAAACCGATAGTTTAGTCTTCGCAGATTTTCGTGAGGTATTCGACACTTTGCTACATTGTCGACTAATAATAACGATATGATCGCTTCATGAAACGAGTTTCGCTCAGGTGACTTCGCATATGAATGGACACAGCGACACCAATGAAGACTTCGGCTTCGCCGATTTGTGAGAGCCGGAGTCGTGTCAGAAATCGTTCGTTTGCTCAAAATCTTACATCTCCTTAAGTTCTTCACCCATTGCTTTTAAAAAGTGACACGACGTCGCATTCGGATTCGCGAGTTTTAACTCGCCTACTGGAGCGCCATTGTTGGACATAAGGATACATATGATACACAATAGGGAACAGCTACACGTCCGGCACAGATGTGCCACCACAAGTAATCTGTCTTCTCTTCTTTGACACTTTAGACATCTGTTTCTGTACATCAGTTACAGTTGGAAGCTGTTTTTAAAGCCACCATGACATTTTCTCACGCCACTCGAACGTCCGTTATCTCCTCCATCGCAGTTATTTGAACAACGAGAACGCGGGAGTCGTCAAGTCAAGTGTGGAGAGGTGAATTATACAACACCAAAAAGCGACATAAACAATCTAATTTTTCGGCATGCAGAAATGGACTATAGGCACGTGGAAATCTAATTCTGAGCAACCGTGAAAATAAATCAATACCTATTATAAAATTGATGTATTTAGTTTTATGTATATGGTAGGGTACACATCTCCTAGATCACTGGTGCTAAGCACCATCTACCCAGCATAGTTCAGGAGATGTGAAAAACTCTTAGATGCGAGAAGAAGAAGACGAAAACGCATCATGGATGAAGTTATAATACATTATTTCTGTACTATTACGACACTGCTACTGACGGGTCAACTTGGAGAAATCCCTGGCACCTGACAGAGTTTTCAACAGCTTTCAACTGCGAAGCGCAAACAGCTTTAGGCGAAGACAGTTCCCATCTATACAACTTTGAAGATGAGTTGCCATAAAGACTTTTACAAAAACGTATTATTGACACGTGAAGCAGTAGCGCCCGATGTACAGAAACTGTACGCTACAAACACAGCTCAGTTTTTGTTTTCGTTTCCAATAGAAAATTGGCGAATTGAATATCCGAGCAATGCCGGATTTGTCAGCTAGCAAATAAAGCGTTCGGGAAGAGTGTAATGCGCACATGGGCCCGCCTTCCGTCAGGCGGGTGTCAAGTGGCCGAGGTCGGTTCAACATAGCCAACGTCTCTTGGCCCCGGATTAACCGGTTAAGTTCAGCACAGAGAAAACCATTCTCACTCATGGAACGTCGACCGGCAAGACGAGAGAATGAGCTTCGCTGTTCTGCAACTTCTCATAGTACTACAACAGTTGACTGTTCCTGTAAACGACGCATCTGTTGCTGGGCATCTGTACAGAAAGTACTAGTTTCATCCCTGGAGCAGGGGAGCAAGGCGAAACAAAATTCTGGTGCTGAATAATTATTATTCACCCTGTTAATAAGTAATCGCCATCTCTGAAGTCAGGACGGATAATTTATATGTGATACATAGCAAGAACAACTACCTCAAAGTGTGCGCCTACGCCAGGTAGCAAACTGCGAGCCCCTTTCTCCTGTCCAAGAACATCGCTAAGAATGTCTCTACCACCACATGCTTCTTATGGGGGAGGTGGTCGTCTTTTGCAAGAAAATTTAGACTAGCCTTTCCTCCATTAAGCCATACAGCGTCACACAACACAGACCCACGACCGTAATACAAATTCAGGTCAGCATTAACTATTTATCACCAGTCAGACTGCGACATGCTAGGCTGATTACTAGAACAGACATTTTCCGTGAGTAATCAAAGTGTGAGACATCTCACATATCACTACCACAACCACCAGAAACCGTTAATACTTTCACGTACCAAGCGCTGACCACTAACGGTCTGAAGTATTTTCGTCACTGATCTGAAATATTCTGACATTCGCGCAGATAAATGAAATCTCACAATGTGTGCATGGCCCATAAATGATCCCTATTTAGTACGAAAGGCACAATTATCCTTCAGATCATTTTTCCTATAAACGATGATTTGCATTAACTATCACAAAACAAGTAACTTCCATCTTACTTTCCTAGTGAATTAAAAGGTCGTCAGAAATAGCACATTTGATTGTCCTGTAAGGGCGAGGATATTTCCTTTCACTGTTGTCGCTTCCTTTCATCTACCGGACACGTGCGCATCACGTTCTCTTTAACAACTAGCTTCCTTGTTTGAGGTTCTTGCGCTACGTTCAATACGGTTCTGCTGAAAAATCCCCTGGAACTAATCTCTGTAATATCGACATGTCAAACACCGGCACAACATTCAGCAGTACACTCGTATACTTTCGTCGCCAGAGTTATTTAGCATAAAATTCCTCTGGGTTATAGACCAAGTCACGTTGTGAAAGAATACAACGACTGCGTCACCATTTGAAGTGGTCTTCATCAGGGTATGTAAAACGGCTGAGAAATGGATTTGGCGCCATATGAAAGCTTGATATCTTGTTCTGTAACTGTGTAAATATCGTAAGTTTCCGTTACTTACAACTTTTTAATTTTAGATAGAATTTGAGATGAGAAACACACCACTTTTACGTCTATCGAACTGCGGGGCGTCTTTAGTAGTTGTTTCTCCAGCGAACGACTCCTAAGGACATTCACACTCAGATGCCAAACACTAGGATCAAGTGATCTTTCTACAGCACTTTATGTTTCATACCAATGATGAGCATTTCGCCGCTGAAGATGAACCCCGCAGTGAATGGAGTACATCATTGACACACTTGGCAACAAGCGATGCCGTCCAATAGTAGATTCTCAAGGACCAGTTAATAACCGCAAAAAAAAAAAAAAAATAAATAAATAAAAAAAATAAAAAAAAACTGGACATTTCGCAGGAGCTGCTGTTTTCATTATTAGCAATATCGTATAGACTTTGAAGCTTTTAGTACAGTTTTTGCCGGGATGTTAAACAGTGAAACTAAGGCACTAATTGATACATCAGTAGGTCTTTCGGCTCATTTTTATTCCACGAAGAACTTTATGGCAAAGTTATTGACAGGTTGAAACTCGGATCCACCCTTACATCCCAAAAGCAACGAACGGTCAACAGAGATGCATTATGGTGCGTCATTGCACCCAGAAATAGATCAAAAACTTCGTGGCGTCTATTTTCTGGTGCAAAGACAGTATTCTGTAAGTGGGCTATCTACCTCAGAGTTTTAGTATAACTGGAGATTATCCTGAAGCCTCCTCTAGCAGCTGAAGGTGGCAAATTAAGACGGTAGCAGCTGAAGGTGGCAAATTAAGACGGAAAGCCGCGGAAAGTTGGGAATAGGTGTCCTCTTGTTGCAAGGTCATGCAGCTCTTCATAAATTCAAAGCTGTTGTTGCTTAATTGGCGTTTCCTATATTGTTCCATCACCCCACTTATCATCTGAGCCGACTCCCATCGGATTACCATTAAATCCGAAGAAACATATGAAAATTCGTTATTTTGACGACCCCAAGGGTGTCAAACGTGCTGCGAGAGCTGGTCTGATCTTGCATATTCTTTCTGAAAGGGCTAAAAACATCGATATAACAAATTCGCAGTCTCTGAGTAAGTAGATATGTAGAATGCATATACCGTCAGAACTTTATTATTTAGGCGTATAAAACAAAGGGCCAAAATTTTATTTACGCCCCTTTTAAAAGAATCGTAGGAGCGTTAGTGACGGTATATTAAAGTTTCATTATCCCAGCAGTGTTTTCTGCCATGAATATGGTCACTTCAATTAGCGGCCGAAAAGTTGGTAGATTACAAATTAAACGGGAGTTATTCAGTCATTTGCGACCGTAATGACCACAGTCCAAACAAGACTTTATTACAGTCGCAAAAGACGGAGTAACTCCCTTATTACTTGATAAACTGAATCTACGGAAGAAAGGCGTCAAAACCAAGAAGCTACTCTGTTGGCAGATAATTTTATATGGCGCAGTCCACAACCCTCGAGAATTTTACAGAAATTTTTTCAGTTACTTAGATTGGTTTCTTGAGACGAAAATGAGGGTCTAGGGTCCCTGATAACTGCCGCGGTATGCTAGAAAATTACTGCGGGAGTGCTGTTAAATTTCTCTCAGATAAATGCACAGAATTCTCCAACAAATTTAAGTCAACTACTTGGTTCAAATGGCTCTGAGCCACATGGGACTTAACTTCTGAGGTCATCAGTCCCCTAGAACTTAGAACTACTTAAACCTAACTAACCTAAGGACATCACACACATCCATGACCGAGGCAGGATTCGAACCTGCGACCGTAGCGGTCGCGCGGTTCCAGACTAGCGCCAGAACCGCTCGGCCACCCCAGCCGGCTAAGTTAGCTACTTGTTCTCCCACGATCGTTCCATTCCATATCGCTGTAAAATGTTACGCCTAGATATTGAATACAATCTTCAGAGGAGTACTACTAATGTATTAGAATGCTGCGGTTTTTTTCCCCCTCCTGATTTCGTTCACTGCCTTTCATTTGCGCACTTAGGACGCACTTCTGTTCACCACAACCACTGGAAATACTGAAAGACATCTGCATCTACACTCCGCAAACCACCTTATGGTGCATGGCGGAGGGTACTTTGAGTATCAGGGGTCACGTTTCATGTTCCAGTCGCGTATAGTTCGCGGGAAGAATGACTGCTCGTAAGTCTCCGTACGGTCTCGAATCTCTAATTTTATCTTGATAATATTTTCCCGTGTTATACATATTTTCGAAAACTTAACAGTAAACCACACGGTGACGCAGAACGCCTCTCTTGCAGCGCCTGCCACTGCAGTTGACTGAGCAGCTCTGAGACGCTTTCGCTCTTACTGAATGAACCTGTAACGAAACGTGTTGCTCTTTTTTTGGACCTTCTTTCAGTCCTATCTCGTACGGATCCTCTACCGACTATCAGTATTCATTGTATATTCATGTGTTGTAAGCTACCTCCCTTATTGACAGATCCAATTTTGAGGATTTAGCGAACGATTGTCTGGCATCTGCCTTTCCTGCGATAAGTTTTACGTGGTCGTTCCACTTCAAATCGCTCCGTAGACATACTCCTAGACATTTATGGAAGTAACTGCTTCCGGTGTTTGTTCTGTAAGCGTGCATTCACGTAATGAAGGGTCTTTCTACCAAGGTAGTCTTAATAATGTTGAGGCTTAATTGCCACTCCTTGCACCAAGCGTCGATCTACCACAGGTCTTCTTACATTTTGTCAGAATTTTCTATTCTTCACTACAACTACTATGTCATCTATGTGTATTGTGAAAAGTAATGGTCCTACAACACTTCCCTGGCGCACGCCCTAATTTTCTTGTACGACTGAAGACTTTTCTCCGTTCCGAATGAAATTGTAGAAGTTTCTGCAGTTAACCGGCAGTGGTTTCACTGTGGGCAGCAACAACGCGAGCGTGACTAGGTAGCTGTGTAGTCTCATAAATGCTGCTATATTGGGCACCCTCCGGGACGTCTGCGACAGAAGTGGGGGAGGGAGGGGGGTGAGGCGCAGTTCAGCGCCGGTCCCCTGGGAAGCCGCACAGCTGTTTCCGCCGGGCGTCGTCTCACGCGGCTCCAGTAACATCAGCTGCGACCGATCGATCCTGGCTGCAGCCGCGCTCGTTATTAAAACGCAACGCCGACCACATGCCACGCCAGCCGTCGCATCTCGACTTGCGGCGATTAACTTCTACTCGCCGGCGCAAGTTGCGAGACAAACGTGGCGTAATATCTGTGGCGACAATAATATAGTCTCTGCTTTCCGGTGGCAGTTCTCTCAGACGCCTGGAGATGCCAACGTGCGTTCAGCACCATCTGGGAATTTATCGGACATAGCAAAGATGCCATATGCCAAATAGTGAGGAGGAGGTTGTCTGCAGAAACAGCGAGGAAAGGAATATACGGAAACTGCTATATTTCGTTCACCATAAGGATACTCCTAATGTAAATAAATACAAACGTGAAGACTGGTCAGCAGCCGAAGCATAATGGTGTTGTTACGGCCTTGTAAATGAGTCTTACTTACGTATTAAATATCTAAGAACTTTGTTACTATAAATGATACTAGGATTTTCTAATTTGTTTACCTAACAGCCATCGACATTTTCTTAATCATACTTTAGCGGTGAAGTTTTTATTTCAAAAATCGTGTACAGTTGCAGTCTGTAAACTCTTGTGCTTTAAGAGTCACGCAGTTAATATGTACTGGAAAATAGCTGACGCTGCTTCCTGCTCCATAGTGAAAGAGCATGGAACACCGTTAAAAATGGAGAGAACCAGAATTTTCTTAATGTTTCTGAAAAGTTTACAGAGAAAATCGGCTCGGAAATTTTCCGAGCAACTGTTTGTCAAGACGCGCAGTGTAATCGGTGGTGAGTGACATTGGTAAACGGATATTCCGTGGATCGTGTGTTCTGATCTCCCAATACGAAATTCATGAAATAGATGCTAATTAACAAATCTCAATAATTTTTATGATGCAAATCATCTTGTTTCTAATTACATACTGCACGCAAAATTTCAGTTCCATTACAAATGTGAATTATTAATTATACACACTTTATAAAAGATTTATTAATAAATTATTTAAGAAAACATTACAAATTAAATTTTTTGGACAAAAATTAAAAATCAAGTATCTTTCTTTGGACTATGTCTACTGTTTTATACCACAGATGACGTCTCACACGATCCGAAGTGACAAGCGTCATAGAAACACACAAAACAATTTTCAGGCATCAAGCACACCATAAAACTGTTGCAGTTTCACAGCTGCTATCATGCAACTGCATACTAAACACACCATAATTGATATGGGGCCAAGTTAATAGATTTATCGGGAAGTACGACATTTAAGCTGCCTGACGTACTGGAACTAAATGCACGAAGCTCTGTCACACTTCACTGTTAATCGCTGGCGGGATGCAGACGAGCATACAATAAAATGAGAGAATGTGGCGCTTAGTTGACTTCCTGGATTCTGTTGTTGATCGCCTCGTTATCAACGTAGCAGCTGACAGTTCCTGTGGTTCGAATATGATACGTCAGATCACCAGTCGACTGACTTACTTTCAATGGCTTCAATATTTAACTATGAGGTGAAATCCCTGCAATACGCTTTTACGTTACATAGCTCACGCAGGAAAAATTACCCTGTGTTTAACTTGCGCATTTTCAACGCTCTTAGTTATAATTACAGTACTATGTCACTCAAGAGCGAGAGCATGTTACGTTTTCCGTCTAGTCCTCTAAGAAGCGTATCGCGGAAGTTTTGCCGATATTATTCCATCCTGTTTAAAAGTTAAATGACATTCGAAGCTATAATTGTTTACGTCTTAACTACAAGTCACTGCAGATCAGTTGTCGGTCCAAGTCAAATGCGCCGTTGTGTTGTTGTCTTCAGTTCAGAGACTGATTTGATGCAGCTGCCCATGCTACTCTATCCTGCGCAAGCCTCTTCATCTCCCAGTACCTACAGCAACCTATATCCTTCTGAATCTGTTTAGTGTATTCATCTCTTGGTCTCCCTCTACGATTTTTACCCTCCACGCTTCCCTCCAATATTAAATTGGTGATCCCTTGATGCCTCAGAACGTGTCCTACCAACCGATCCCGTCTTCTAGTCAAGTAGCGCCATAAATTCCTCTTCTCTCCAGTTCTATTCAGTACCTCCTCATTAATTACGTGACCTACCCATCTAATCTTCAGCATTCTTATGTAGCATCACATTTCAAGAGCTTCTATTCTCTTCTTGTCTGAACTTGTTATCGTCCATGTTTCACTTCCATACATGGCCACACTCCATACAAATACTTTCAGAAACGACTTCCTGACACTTAAATCTATACTCAATGTCAAATTTCTTTTCTTCAGAAACATTTTCCCTGCCATCGCCACTCTACATTTTATATCCTCCCCACTTCGACAGTCATCAATTATTTTGCTTCCCACATAGAAAAACTCATTTACTGCTTTAAGTGTCATTTCCTAATGTAATTCCCTCAGCATCACCTGATTTAATTCGACTACATTCCATTATCCTCGTTTTGCTTTTGTTGATGTTCATCTTATATCCTTCTTTCAACACACTGTCCATTCCGTTCAGCTGCTCTTCCGGGTTGTTATGAATCCCATATTATCGCTGATAATGAGTCGAAAACGTATCCTTATTATCGTACTTGACTATACTCAAGATATGCGAAATGAAATCCAATGAGATTCCAGAAGACGCGGAAGGATACACGTTGTAATGTTAACATCAAGTTTATTCTTATGGTGAACGCAGTACAGAAGAGGAGCAAGACGACAAGCGTTAAGTCACAAGCTTTAACGCTACAGCCTCTGAACCTTCTCTCAGGTAAACGTGTGGAATGCAGTTCTCTGGAAAACGTGCTGAATGTAGCTGACGGCATTTGCTACGAGCTAGGATGTGTGTGCTTTCCGGTACCAGCAGGCAGGATGCAAGGATTTTGTGACCCGAAGTCGTGGAGAGGTGCGTGTTGGATGCACGAGTTTGAAAATCTTTTTACGCGATTCTTTTTTTTTTTACTGCACATGATGTTCCAGCGACGAACAGGGTTAGAATGTTTAATACGCGATTGCTTTAACTTAGAAACTTACGTTCGTCTAAGTAATTTTGGTAGCCGTGCCCGCCTCCGTTGCAGCCACATCGTGGTAACGGACAGTGGAAGGCAGTTGGTAACATGACCCGACTTCGTCCGAGGATTAGTGCTAATCTCTAGTTGGCAGAATTCGCGCAGAGCGAATCACTTTCATGGCACTAGAAGGAGCCGTAAAGGGCAAAACATTGAGGGGGAAGCAGAATTCGATTTACGCACAACACGTAACTAAGGACATTACTTTTTGGTGCCACTCTGAGGGGAAGAGACTGTCACAGGTGAGTAAATCCCGTAGTGAACAGCTGCACAGGCTGATTTGCTAAAGGGGGATGAACTGCAGGGGAGAGTATGAGGTACATTTAGACATATGGCCAGAAAAGGAGATGTATCCACTTGAAGCTGGAGATGAAATATCTTCTTAGTGATTGAAAGTACACGTAGGAACACCCCTGCCAAGTGGTGATGTTCTGTCTGTACAAGCTTTTAGCTCCACAATTAAGAGGTGGTCACCAATAATGTCCACTGGCACGTTGAGGCTGAACAAGTGCCGATGGTTCGTGGCCTCCGTGCCATGAGAATTCTCCACAACTCACCACAGATCGTCATTGTAAAAGCTGGCGACGCCGCACCTCGTAAGAGTAGTAGCCTCACCTGTGAATAGGGTGATGAGCGAAATCCCAGAGCGTGGCCTGTACGACAAACAACCGACAAAACCGATGTCGCGGAGGCAAGTGACAGCTGTGGAGGATGTTCCACATGGTCGTATGGTTTACCCCATGCTGGCAGACCACCTGCCTAGTGCTGATACTGGGGTTCTGTAAAATATGTTAATTCTCTACTTCCCCAATTGGGCGCACCTCCCTATGTCCATATAATCTTATTTTGCTCCTTGCTCTCCCAAGGACAGTCTCCTGCAGTTTTCCTCCATTTACCAAAATCGCCCTGTACCAATCAAAAGTCTTCGACGTTTATGACCACTCCCTTGCCACGATGACTACAGCACGTATGTCACAGTGAATATGTCATGGATACTGCAGAGATTTACGTTCTACACGAACATTAGGTTCACAAGCAGAAACGATGCAGCAGATTTCCAAAGTTGTTATGAAGCCTATGACAGAAACACCAAGAGAAAGAAGATTTTGCGATTGTGTTGCAATAATGTGCGACCTTAATGCCGGCTGTTGCAGGAGACCTTAGAGCTCTGTCGTGTGACCGTGAACGTACGGAAAACACGTAACGATTCTTCTAACAGGATGAAGCAGCGATGATGGGAACACAATTAATACTTTTGTTAGGTACTATGCTAATGATTAAGCAGTGACAGGTTTAGTGTTTTAGAGTCTCACTAGTAACGCTCGTTTTGTACAGCTGTTTTAGCCTGTCGATCAATACTATCTTGACACTGCTGTAAGCTGTGTTAATACTTGACTAAGGGGGCACTGATGGCTACTGACAAAGTACACATTTCCATTGTTTCGGTCGAGAGTATCTCTAGATCAGATTACACTGGCCGCACTCAAGGTGAAAATTTCTGTGCTAACTATCAGAAAGACAACATCTTTTCAGAATGAAGTCAGGTAACAGGAATGTCAGCTTTTGCAAGGTTGCTTCAACCGCAGAAATTAGTTCAGTAGGTGGGAAATGTAGATAAGAAGGCTTCAGGAGCTTATTTCGCCAAAGAATAAGGAAATAAGAGGGAAGTACCGGTATAATGACATATTCACAAATCGTGACTGACATTTCCATCTCAGATTTACATTTACAAAGAGATGGAATAACACGACTTTCTTTACAAGGTTATACCTTTGCATTCTTTGGATATAAAAGGAGATGCGATTTCCCCAATACAATAAGTAATAAGTTTGGATAAATAATGTTATAAAAATATCACTTAATAAAAAATTCGATCGTTACAATGAAGGACTGCCACGGTCCAGCTACAATATTTCACTACAGGCAAAGTGGTGAAGTATTTAAGAATGTCAGGCAACGGCTGAAAGCAAGGGGAAACTACAGCCGTAATTTTTCCCGAGGGCATGCAGCTTTACTGTATGATTAAATGATGGCGTCCTCTTGGGTAAAATATTCCGGAGGTAAAATAGTCTCCCATTCGGATCTCCGGGCGGGGACTACTCAAGAGGACGCCATTATCAGGAGAAAGAAAACTGGCGTTCTACGGATCGGAGCGTGGAATGTCAAATCCCTTAATAGGGCAGGTCGGTTAGAAAATTTAAAAAGGGAAATGGATAGGTTAAAGTTAGATATAGTGGGAATTAGTGAAGTTCGGCGGCAGGAGGAACAGGACTTTTGGTCAGGTGAATACACGGTTATAAATACAAAAACAAATAGGGATAATGCAGGAGTAGGTTTAATAATGAATAAAAAAATAGGAGTGAGGGTAAGCTACTACAAACAGCATAGTGAACGCATTATTGTGGCCAAAATAGACACGAAGCCCACGCCTACGACAGTAGGACAAGTTTATATGCTAACTAGCTCCGCAGATGACGAAGAAATTGATGAAATGTATGATGAGATAAAAGAAATTATTCAGGTAGTGAAGGGAGACGAAAATTTGATAGTCATGGGTGACTGGAATTCGGGAGTAGGAAAAGGGGGAGAAGGAAACATAGTAGGTGA
Organism: Schistocerca nitens; assembly: GCF_023898315.1. NCBI lineage: Eukaryota > Metazoa > Arthropoda > Insecta > Orthoptera > Acrididae > Schistocerca > Schistocerca nitens. The sequence goes on along the minus strand of NC_064614.1, from coordinate 602,050,900 downwards.
ATATGGATTGGGGCTAAGAAATGAAAGAGGAAGCCGCCTGGTAGAATTTTGAACAGAACATAACTTAATAATAGCTAACACTTGGTTCAAGAATCATGAAAGAAGGTTGTATACATGGAAGAACCCTGGAGATACTAAAAGGTATCAGATAGATTACATAATGGTCAGACAGAGATTTAAGAACCAAGTTTTAAATTGTAAGACATTTCCAGGGGCAGATGTGGACTCCGACCACAATCTATTGGGTATGAGCTGTAGATTAAAACTGAAGAAACTGCAAAAAGGTGGGAATTTAAGATGGGGCCTGGATAAACTGAGTAAACCAGAGGTTGTACAGAGTTTCAGGGAGAGCATAAGGGAACAATTGACAGGAATAGGGGAAATACAGTAGAAGAAGAATGGGTAGCTTTGAGGGATGCAATAGGAAAGGCAGCAGAGGATCAAATAGGTAAAAAGACGAGAGCAAGTAGAAACCCTTGGGTAACAGAAGAAATATTGCATTTAATTGATGAAAGGAGAAAATATAAAAATGCAGTAAATGAAGCAGGCAAAAAAGGAATACAAACGTCTCAAAAATAAGATCGACAGGAAGTGCAAAATGGCTTAGCAGGGATGGCTAGAGGACAAATGTAAGGATGTAGAGGCTTATCTCACTAGGGGTAAGATAGATACTGCCTACAGGAAAATTAAAGAGACCTTTGGAGAAAGGAGAACCACTTGCATGAATATCAAGAGCTTTGATGGAAACCCAGTTCTAAGCAAAGAAGGGAAAGCAGAAAGGTGGAAGGAGTATATAGAGGGTCTATACAAGGGCGATGTACTTGAGGACAATATTATGGAAATGGAAGAGGATGTAGATGAAGATGAAATGGGAGATATGATACTGCGTGAAGAGTTTGACAGAGCACTGAAAGACCTGAGTCGAAACAAGGCCCCCGGAGTAGACAACATTCCATTACAACTACTGACAGCCTTGGGAGAGCCAGTCCTGACAAAACTCTACCATCTGGTGAACAAGATGTATGAGACAGGCGAAATTCCCTCAGACTTCAAGAAGAATATAATAATTCCAATCCCAAAGGAAGCAGGTGTTGACAGATGTGAAAATTACCGAACTATCAGTTTAATAAGTAACAGCTGCAAAATACTAACGCGAATTCTTTACAGACGAATGGAGAAACTGGTAGAAGACAACCTCGGGGAAGATCAGTTTGGATTCCGTAGAAATGTTGGAACACGTGAGGCGATACTGACCCTACGACTTATCTTAGAAGAAAGATTCAGGAAAGGCAAACTTACTTTTCTAGCGTTTGAAGACTTAGATAAAGCTTTTGACAATGTTGACTGGAATACTCTTTCAAATTCTGAAGGTGGCAGGGGTAAAATACAGGGAGCGAAAGGCTATTTACAGTTTGTACAGAAAGCAGATGGCAGTCTTACGAGTCGAGGGGTATGAAAGGGAAGCAGTGGTTGGGAAGGGAGTGAGACAGGGCTGTAGCCTATCCCTGATGTTATTCAATCTGTATATTGAGCAAACAATAAAGGAAACAAAGGAAAAGTTCGGAGTAGGTATTAAAATCCATGGAGAAGAAATAAATACTTTGAGGTGCCGATGACATTGTAATTCTGTCAGAGACAGCAAAGGACTTGGAAGAGCAGTTGAACGGAATGGACAGTGTCTTGAAAGGAGGGTATAAGATGAACATCAACAAAAGCAAAACGAGGATAATGGAATGTAGTCGAGTTAAGTCGGGTGATGCAGAGGGAATTAGATTAGGAAATGAGACGCTTAAAGTAGTAAAGGAGTTTTGCTGTTTGGGGAGCAAAATAACAGATGATGGTCGAAGTAGAGAGGATATAAAATGTAGACTGGCAATGGCAAGGAAAGCGTTTCTGAAGAAGAGAAATTTGTTAACATCGAGTATAGATTTAGATGTCAGGAAGTCGTTTCTGAAAGTATTTATATGGAGTGTAGCCATGTATGGAAGTGAAACGTGGACGATAAATAGTTTAGACAAGACGAGAATAGAATCTTTCGAAATGTGGTGCTAAAGAAGAATGCTGAAGATTAGATGGGCAGATCACGTAACTAATGAGGAGGTATTGAATAGAATTGGGGAGAAGAGGAGCTTGTGGCACAACTTGACTAGAAGAAGGGATCGGTTGGTAGGACATGTTCTGAGACATCGAGGGATCACCAATTTAGCATTGGAGGGCAGCGTGGAGGGTAGAAATCGTAGAGGGAGACCAAAAGATGAATACACTAAGCAGATTCATAAGGATGTAGGCTGCAGTAGGTACTGGGAGATGAAGAAGCTTGCACAGGATAGAGTAGCATGGAGAGCTGCATCAAACCAGTCTCAGGACTGAAGACGACAACAACAACAACAACAACAACAACAACGTAAGGGCTAAAGCTACGCATTACACCCCGGGAACAGGTATCCCTCAGAACAAAATTAAAGCTGGATGGTCTGTTTATCTTCAGCACCAACCTACTGTCCTGGTACTTTCATCTATTTGCATGTCAGTTGCACAAACAATTGTCACTTCCTGTCAACAATTGGAAATTTAAATGAAAAATGTATTGGTTCAGTGAAGTATGTAGAACTTTTACCAGCTAATAACCCGAAACTGTAAACTGTTTTATGTCCTAGCACTACAAACAATGAAAATCACTTTTTTAATATCTTACAATTTAAAAAATTAAAGACTCACGTGTGCATAACAAAACTTCAGTTAGGCTTACAGGGATCAGCGCAGCACGCATTTAATCAGCACTCCGTTACACGTCTAGCGTGACTTTCACGTGCAGTCAGTTTCCAGACAACATACTCGTTGGTAAAGCCAATTTACAAAAGGGATAGATAGCAAACAGGTTATGTCCTTTCGAAAGGCAACAGTCCGGTGGTGGCTGTAAGAGGTTTTGGGACACCACTGGAGGCGTATATCCGTGATACCGGATGCGTTATCCTAAATAATCTATCAGTCACAAAAATACGTCAAAAAGAACAGAATAACGAAATTTAACAGATGTGGCTTTGCGAAACCGGAATCCGCTTGAGCGAGGGACAAGGGGGCGTCGAACGGGAGAATGATTTAAACAACGCCTTCCTTAAGTCCAACACACGTTTTACATAAAGAAAAAAAAAAAGATGGTGGGCCCCAAGGACGTTTTTGCCGGTCTGGTATCACATGGCTGAGACCGCCGTCCAAGGCTGATATTGAGTAACGGACTGTCACCGGTCGACCTTGCTTCCGGTGACAAGCGAAATTTCAAATCTTCACACCGTTCGTGAGAACTTTAAAGTGAACGGAATCTCCATGTGATCACGTAATTTAAGGCTGTGCAATACTGTTTGGCAGTACTCTTTTTCCTTTCCCCCGCGTTACTTTTAGTTTATTGGGTACTGCAGCCTTAGTTTGGCTTTTTGTCTTAATTAGTAACAGCATTTTATCTGCTAGTGAGTATTGTATAGATAATTCTGAGACTTCTCATTTTCATCTTTTCTTTGCAAGAAAAGAATAAGGGCAGAAGCAATTTATCTTCTACAGTAAGACAATTTCCGTCAATAAACTACCATAATTCACTTCTTTCTAATTCCCCAAATCAATTCAAAACCATGCAATGTAGACATATTCATTTCGTCAGTTCGTCGAGAGGTTGTTACATCGTATATCTGCCGGCCGAAAGTCATTGCTGCAGTGAGGTGGTGGTATCCCAGTTGATTCGATATTGTTTGCAAATGGGGCGTACACAAACACAATGCACAACCAGACCCACCGGAGGAAGTAACCTGTGATGTATGTGCGAACCGTGCCGTTTTGTTCCGACATCATAAAAACACATTAGGCTGTAAGTATATTCTGTCCTATTTTAAGAGTGACTGTAAAAGGTATAGTTAGCTTTTCTTTTTTTCCCTCTCCAGTGCAGAAATACAGAAGACTACAAAACAAAGACGTCATGTGCATATTGTATATCAAGTAGGTCCACAACACATCGCTGATCTACGCTTGGTCGAACAAAACTCGAAGAATGATTAATAAGGAAGATACACTATGGTTGCTTCTTTTACAAAAAGTATAAGGAATCTCATACATACACGAGACTGAAAGACAACTAGCACTTTGTTAAATGTCACGCAGAAAGCATACGCCGACGTGACATGCACATATTCAGATGGCTGTAGTATCGTGTACGCAAGATATAAGGGCGCAGTGCATTGGTGCAGCAGTCATTTGCACTCAGGTGATTGATGTGAAAAAGTTTCCAACGTGATTATGGCCACACGATGGGAATTAACAGACTTTGAACGCGGAATGGTAGTTGGAGCTAGACGCATGGCACATTCCATTTCGGAAATCGTTAGGGATTCAATATTCCGAGACCTACAGCAAAGAGCGTTCCGAGAATACCGAATTTCAGGCATTACTTCTCGCCACGGACAACTCAACGACCGAGAGCAGCGGCGTTTGAGAAGAATTGAAGTGGTAACAGACAAGCAAACACTGTGTGAAATAACTGTAGAAATCAATGTTGGGTGTACGACGAACGTATTCGTTAGTACAGTGTGGCAAAATTTGGCGTTAATGGGCTATGGGAGCGACACGAGTGCCTTTGCTAACAGCACATCTTCTACAGCGCTTCTCCTGGGTTCTGACCATATCGGTTGCACCCTTGACGACTGGAAAACCGTGGCCTGGTCAGATGAGTTCTGATTTCAGTCGGAAGAGCTGATGGTAGTGTTAGATTGTGGCGCAGACTTCACGAAGCCATGAACCCAAGTTATAAACAAGGCACTGTACAAGCTGGTGGCGGCTCAGTGGTGTGGGCTGTCATTACGTGGAATGTACTCGGTGCTCTTGTCCAACTGAACCCATCATTGACTGGAAATGGTTATGTCCAGCTACTTGGAGACCATTTCCAGCGATTCATGGACTTCATGTTCCCACACAACAATGAAATTTTTATAGATGACAATGTGCTATTTAACCACGCCACAACGATTCGTGGTTGGTTTGAAGAACATTCTGGACAATTAGAGCGAATGATTTGGTCACCCAGATCAGTCAAAAAAAAAAAAAAAAAAAAAAAAAAATTGGTTCAAATGGCTCTGAGCACTATGGGACTCAACTGCTGTGGTCATTAGTCCCCTAGAACTTAGAACTACTTAAACCTAACTAACCTAATGACATCACACACATCCATGCCCGAGGCAGGATTCGAACCTGCGACCGTAGCAGTCGCACGGTTCCGGACTGCGCGCCTAGAACCACGAGACCACCGCGGCCGACCCAGATCAGTCGACATGAATCCAACTGAACATTTATGGCACATAATCGAGGTCAGTTTGTGCATAAAAAGATGCACCGGCAACACTTTTGCAATTATGTACGGCCGTAGAGGCGCCATAGCTCAATATTTCTGCAGGGGACTTACAATCACTTGTGGAAACCATGCCATGTCGAGTTGTCGCACTATGTCGCGCAATCTGAGGTCCGACACGATCTCAGAAAGTATCACATGACTCTTTCACCTCAGTGTAGTGTGTGTGTGTGTGTGTGTGTGTGTGTGTGTGTGTGTGTGTGTGTGTGTGTGTGCGCGCGCGTGTGCGTGTGCGCGCGCGAGCGCGCTGCAGACTTCCTTTTCAATAGTCTTCCGTCTGAAATTTAAGCGACGAGCCAAAAACATACGTCAAAACACCTGACTTTTCTTCGCGGAAGGGATTTTTCACATTACCGAAGTTTCTCACTATTTTTATTTACAAAAAGTGTAACTGACGGTAAAACTACGTAATACCTGCAATCTGTAAAACAAACGTGGACGAAGTGAGTCAATTAACTCTACGCGCTGCCGTGATGGATCATTCTTGGGGGATCATTTTTGTTTGTTATTTTACAGTGGCGTCTCGGGTACTAGGTAACACCGTACGCACAATACCGAATGAAATGAATTTTGCCCACGCCAGTTACATCAACAGGAGTCGTTGTTAAGCGCCCGACACCGTTTCTGCAATTCTCAAACCATCACCTTTCAACTTGATCTACACCTCGGGCTATGTTAGATGTTAGAAAGCATCCTGTTACCGCAACCATCACAACCTGCAATTCAAAAACTGATACATACACAAAACAAATATTTTCGGTGTACGGTTCTCTTTCTTTTGGTGCACGTATGACGCAATACGCCACATTACTAAATGGGATAAAGCTGACGTCTGGTATCGGCAGGATCAGTGATCTCCATGTTTAGCTTGATGCTTTCAACAGCGCATTTTCCATTTGCTTCCAGCTGAAAGTATTTGAAAATTGGAATTTCACATTTTACTTGTGCGTTAAAAATTAGAAATAAACGTTTTTATGTCGAGTGCGATAAAGATCCAACAAACTGTTATACTGATGTCTACTCTGGCGAAATCAAATAAATTCGAGCGGTTTGAATAGAAATACGTGTTGCTGTGAGAACACAACACCACGCACGTCACTGCGGATGGCGAAGACCTTTAAGTAACTGCAGCGCTAGCTGAAACTTATTGCCACTGTAAGATTTCACTCGTCGGCCACATACTCTCTGCGGTAACAATAACAGTTTCTTATTAAATCACGGACGTCATTTTGCAGTAATAACCAGCTTCGTGGAATACGTAATGTTTCCTACGTGAGAAAACTATAAACGAAACGGAAATTATAGCGAGCGGATCGGGGTGGGGGTGGGGGGGGGCGGTAGGTGATCTGGACAACAAGAGGTAGATTGATATTCGTATCGTTATACGAGGATGTCCACAACTGACTAGATGCAGACAAAATCCATGATATCTTGCTAGACGCACCCAACAGCCAGAACTTGGAATCATTATTTGATAACTGAGAGAAAGCAATGTTTTTTTTTCCATTAAAACTGCACTGTGCTACCTTTGTAGAACACGTTGCACATGTCTATAAGAACCATCGAGTGGAGCATATGCAGTTCTCTTAGTTAATTACCATTAGATATTTCTCAATCACATCAGACATTTAATATTGATACTATCTAGTTCACGTACAAAAACCACTTTTTTGGTCGTATGTTTCGATATTGAACAAACCCTGAAGTTCTCTACTTCTTCCGAGGCACTTTATACCTTCGACGATCAGGCCATTGCTCATTCTACAGTGAGTGAAAATGCTTTGTCCAGTTCTCAGGACTAGGGATGGAAAAAACCGCCGGGTTAAAATGGATACCGTAATTACAGTTCTGCATACCGATATTTGTTTGGTATCGGTTATAATAGGTGTTTATTCTTTACTAATAAATGGGTTAAGAAGCGAAATATCAATTATCCAAGCAGCATCAAAGAAGAAATCTTGGGAAGACTTTGGAAACAGTTTGGAGACTTTGGGTCAAGCTGCTGGAAAACCATTCTGGAGTGTAATTAGCAGTCTTCGAAAGGGAGGTAAGAAGGAAATGACAAGTATTTTGGACAGGTCAGGAAAACTGCTGGTGAATCCTGTGGATTCCTTGGGCAGATGGAGGGAATATTTTGAAGAGTTGCTCAATGTAGCTGAAAATACGATCAGTAATGTTTCAGATTTCGAGGTACAATGGGATAGGAATGTCGGAAATAGGATCACATTTGAGGAAGTGGAGGAAATGATCAATAGATTGCAGTGCAATAAAGCAGCTGGGGTGGATGAAATTAAGTCGGAACTCATCAAATACAGTGGAATGTCAGGTCTTAAATGGGTACACAGGATAACTGAAATGGCCTGGGAGTCGGGACGGGTTCCATCAGACTGGACAAAAGCAGTAATCACACCAATCTTTAAACATGGAAAAAAGAAGAGATTGTAACAACTACAGAGGTATCTCTTTAATTAGCTTTGTGGGTAAAATCTTCTCAGGTATTGTTGAAAGGAAAGTGCGAGTATTAGTTGAGGACCAATTGGATGAAAATCAGTGTGGGTTTAGACCTCTTAGAGGTTGTCAGGACCAGATCTTTAGCTTACGGCAAATAATGGAAAAGTGTTATGAGGGGAACAGGGAATTTTATCTATGCTTTATAGATCTAGAAAAGGCATATGACCGGGTTCCTAGGAGGAAGTTATTGTCTGTTCTACGAGATTATGGAATAGGAGGCAACTTTTGCAAGCAATTGAAGGTGTTTAAATGGATAGTCAGGCAGCAGTTAGAGTTGACGGTAAATTGAGTTCATGGTTCAGAGTAGTTTCAGGGGTAAGACAAGGCTGCAACCTGTCTCCACTGTTGTTCATATTATTTATGTATCATATGTTGAAAACAATAGACTGGCTGGGCGAGATTAAGATGTGCGAACACAAAATAAGCAGTCTTGCATATGCGGATGACTTAGTTGTGATGGCAGATTCGATTGAAAGTTTGCAAAGTAATATTTCAGAGCTAGATCAGAGATGTAAGGACTATGGTATGAAGATTAGCATCTCCAAAACGAAAGTAATGTCAGTGGGAAAGAGATATAATCGGATTGACTGCCAAATAGGAGGAACAAAGTTAGAACAGGTGGACGGTTTCAAGTACTTAGGATGCATATTCTCACAGGATGGCAACATAGTGAAAGAACTGGAATCAATAAGAGTATACTGCTGATTTTTTGCAATATTAAGCCACTTATCACTTTTAGAGAAAAGCAGCGGGCGGTGGACGGAGAAAGTTTTCTTGTATTTGACTATTTAATTTAATATTTTGATTCTGTTTGTCTTGAAACTGAGGGATTCAAACTTTTCAATCTTCGTCCGATTTCTACGTTTATTGTAGGAAATGAAATAAAACACGGAAAGAGGTTACTTCAGGAACCGGTTATTTTGAGCAGTTTTAACATTTGAGTTAAAGTGCTGCTGAAAAAAAAAAAACGATATAACTGAAAACCAGTTGTTCCAGCGGTAACCGCCGTTCGTAATGTTTAGTCCTTGCTTTAAACGCAATTCAGATTCAACGCATTATGGTGCAACCTTACAGCGGTGTGATTATTTGTCCGAATCTCTTCGTGAAATGCTCTTCTTTTTAGACATGATTTCGTCAGACTTCAGTGGAGTAATTGAAACAATGACTTTCGTCCTTTTCACATGCAAAGCATTAGCTTATCCTGTTCGTTACCAACTCTGGAAAAGTTAACAACATTGTCGTACGCAGTCAACAGACGATTTTGAAATTGATTTGAATCAACACACCTTTTTTTTATCTTCCGTTGGTATTTGAAACTTTTATAATCGCTCCTCTAAACCCGTGCCCGAATTTAAGATCGATATTTTAAGCTTTGCAGAGTTCTCGTAGCTACAAACTGCTATGAAATGAGGGAATTACGACATTAAATTTAATAAGAGTGTATTTTTTTTCTCTCTCCAAAAAAACCGAAATAAACTGTGCGAACAGCAGTAAGGTTTTATATACAGATACTATATACATTACCACATAAGTTTTTGTCTTTCGCGGTGGCATGCTTCAATGCTACACACATATACCGATTTCTGCATCCACTGAGAAATGTATCATAATCTTACAGCGGCTACCCCATTCCTCTCCTCTGACTTTTGCCTATCGAGTCAAGCAGACACCTCACTCCGGCGAAACATCGTCCACCCAATCACTTAACTTCCGCGGCAAGGACGAAGTCACTTGGTACCAAATCTGGACTGCGGGTATAGTGATCATTACTTCCCATTACTATCATGGAAACCGTTGATTAGCTGCAAGCGGCGGAACTCTGTCGTGAAGCAGAACAATTGACTGCTAAGGCCTCTTCATTTACTTCAATGCACCGACTGGTATTCATCTTTTTGATGCCGACAGAGTTTGCGCATTGTATCGTAGTATACAACTGCGAAGTTTATTGTCCTTGGCAGCATATAATCAACAAAAAACAGAACTTTAAGCTTTTTGTTGCTAAACGTGCCGGAGAAAACTGGTTACCTGGTAACACGCTCCTCTGAGTCCAGGGTCTCTACCGCCGAGCTGTACCGAATCGATTACCGGGCTACATGGCACACCGCCAAGATGTTGGACCCGCTCTGTGCACAACTGTTTCTATTCCAGGATGACATGGGCGCCTGTCACAACGGTGGCACGTGCTGCTATATCGAGGCCTATTTATCAACATCAATATATGTTCCAGCCATAAAGCTACCAGATCTTAGACTACTGTCAATCAGTATCTTTCGTTTTCGATGTACTGTCCTTTAAATTCAATGCCATTTTACGTCCGCCTAGTAACTTCTTGAAGAGTATACATTACTACCGGTCATTTGTTGCAATTATTATTCATTTTCTGCGTCTACATGCATAGGGTGGATAAAAATATGGTTACACCGCGAGAAATGCATGCTTGAACATAAACGCAGATGCAGGTTGTGCTGTTGCATTTGATGTGGAAGGCACGCCTGCAATGTCCTCAATACATTGTGTCAGTCGTGGTCAGAAAAGTGTGGTGTGTAGTTGTCACTGCATTATGTTGGAGCTAAATGTATCCGAACGTGGGGAAAATTGTCGGCACTCTTATGGTGGGTGGTTCCATCACCAGAGCAGCGTGCATTATTCGGAAAAACAGATAAACATCATCCGCTAAGTTACAATGCGGTCGAAGGTGTGTGTGTGTGTGTGTGTGTGTGTGTGTGTGTGTGTGTGTGTGTGTGTGTGTGTGTGTGTTGAGTGATCGTGACAGACTGTCACTGAAGAGGATTATGATGAAAAAAATAAGGGGACGGAGCTGCAAAAGTCATTGCAAAATAATGTCGCACTCGCGAATCCCCTCAGCACAAAAAACAACACGAAGAGGAATTTCAGGGCGAGCTTAAATTTCAAAATCACTCTTCAGTGACGAAAATTCCCGTAAGAGGGAAAAGTGGTGTGGAAGCGGTAAAACGTGGACTACGAGCCATTGGAAGAAATTCATTCGGTCGTACGTGTCTTGTCGCACATTCTTTCCAACTTCTGGCTGAGTTGACGACTCAAGAGTGAAACATGGCGGGGGGTTCGTTGATGACTTGGGTAGCCGTATCATGGTATTCCATGGGCCATATAGTTACTCTGAAAGGTCGCATTACTGGCACGGATTGTGACCATTTTGGCCGATCAGGTACATCGCACGGTAAATGGTGCTGCTGTGTTCAAATAAGACAGGGAACCTGTTCACATGGATCGCCGACCCCGGTGGCCACGCGGTTCTAGGCGCTGCAGTCCGGAACCGCGCGACTGCTACGGTCGCAGGTTCGAATCCTGCCTCGGGCATGGATGTGTGTGATGTCCTTCAGGTTAGTTAGGTTTAAGTAGTTCTAAGTTCTATGGGAATGATGACCATAGATGTTAAGTCCCATAGTGCTCAGAGCCATTTGAACCATTTTTTCTGTACTTCTACAAAGGCATTGGCGAAAACTGCAACTCTTCTTCCAAGGATTGCCCAAACAATCCTGTTACATTTTGTCCTGGTCTATACCGACCTGATACGATCCTAACAGAGCATCTCTGAATTCGTTCGACGCCTGTTGCCCTGACTGCTTAATAAAGATTCGCAGCACTGGAACAATACTCTAGAATTGGTCGCACAAGCGTATCGTCGTTAGCAGAACTTGAAATTAAGGCTCTTTTTTCTACCTCTTATTACGAAAGGGAAGATCTTACCGAACAACGTGAAGTGTGGAGAAGTGTCAACAACATATTTTCAATCTACGCGCTTATTTAGTAGCAGAAAGCAAAAATAATACTGACAAAACTCTTTCTTGTCGCATACCTATCAGTAATTGTTCTTTGTCGTCACATTCTTTCAAGAAAGACCGTGATTAATTGTCGCCTAAGATCTAGTAAATTAATTGTCGCCTAAGATTTAGCAAACATAGTTTTCTTCTGACAGCATACTTTACGATTATGCAGAAACATATCGCTATCATTCAGTCATTGTTAAAACTGATATCAGTTAAGGATTATCTGGCTTCCGGAAGTCGTTCTATAAACAAGGTCGGAAAAAAGGTCATTTTTTGACAATTGAGATGACAGGTAGGTCATCATTGTAGGACTATATGATAAATTCGGATCAAATCAAACAACCATATAACGTACAGTAAAGAGTGCCCAGACAGTCGCATCAACACATGGTGTACCTTCCACTCACCCCCCCCCCCCCCCCCCGCGCCCTCTTCTGGCAGCAACGCAGAAATGTATTCTCGCATCACGAAGGTGCCGTATGGCATCCTGTAAAAGACTGTCCCAAGCATGTTGCGTCTTTTGTTGCAAATCGGCAATGAGTAAGTTTCCCCCTTCATCAAGTCAAACACTTGTTCGTCTGGCGAGAGATATGGTGCTCTTTATGGCCGGAGCAGTAGTTGTACACCACAAAGAGCACACCGCGTCGCAGCAGCCGTACGTGGACGTGCACTGTCCTGCTGAAAAAGAATGTAACATTCCTGTTGAAGGAACTGCAGTAGCATAGGGATAAAAGCCTGCGCAATGTAGCGGGCACTAGTTACTTTGTTCTGTAGAAATATCGAGTTGTAACTCATGCCCCCCCCCCCCCCCCCCCAGTTAGCACACACCGACCCACCCACCCACACACACACACACACACACACACACACACACACACACACACACACACACACAATATCGAGTTGTAACTCATGCCCCCCCCCCCTAGTTAGCCCCCCCCCCCCACACACACACACAAAACATGAAGCCTGCGTGGGACATTGCCGTGTACGAAAGCCCTTAGCAACAGGCCGCTCACCAGGTCTACGCCAGACACGAGCACGTCCATCACTCGCAGACAGACAGAAGCTACTCTTATCAGTGTAGACAACAGAGCGCCATTCCACTTTCCAGGTAACTGTTTCACCACACCAGAGTGGCTGGTTGTCCTCTAAAATGAATACTGCAAACAATGTCTCCTGAGAGCCATCTTAGCCCCTTTGACCGTGACAAATGAACCACCTACACCGCAACACCTTAGTATGCACATACTATACACTGGTGCCACTGACCATAGTCCTTCAGGATGTAGCTTTCTTTTGGCAGTGTAGAATCGCACTGTCGACTGGTGAATAAAGTAGTAGCGCACACGATACGTAACCAGCTCTTTGACTGGATTCAAAACGGCCTTGTCACGTCAACTTCGCTCGTAATTCTAAACGAAGAATAATCTTACGATGGGGAAGTAGCTAAGATGAACTCCAAAGGAGTTATGTACGTGTATGTTCGTAACTAATCACGATTTTGTGGATAACTGTGGAAGTTGGACGAGGATGTTCGTATCTAATGCTGCTAGATGTAGGAAGTCAAAATGCCAGAAAAGGTCGCCTCCGTGGCATAAAGGTTAACGTCGGTGGCTACTAACGCGGAAGTTCCGCGTTCAGTTTCCTGTGACATGTCCGTGGGTTATGTTAGGCGAGGTCTCACCATTAGGAAATATGCCATTACAACTGCTGATTAACAATTTTATTACTAGAAAATAACTTCGCCCGTATAAACCTGGCCGAAATGTTCTGGCGATGTATAACAGACGCTTTGTTCTTTGAAAAGGGTCAAAAACATTTCATGTGTAAAAAAAAAAAAAAGGAGTTTTGTGATCAGTTTCACAAGAACGATATTTGTAGTATAACAAGGATACGCTTAGCATATCATAGGTCGTTGTGACAAACGCGGTCCTGCTCATAAGGAAAATTACAAGTAACATTAGAATTCTACATCTCCTCAGGGTCAAGGGAACTGGGAACTGAGGAACGATAACTTGGGCAAGGACAGGGAATGCATCTGGCTGTGGCAGACTTCGCCACAGTTATCACCAAAGTTATTTGAAAAAAGAAAAAAATAAACAGAATAGGTAACTCAGATTAACCGGGCGGAGATTCGAGACCAGGTCCACCGACACACGTGTCCAGAGGAGGTCAACGTGGAAGGAGACGTACAACTGCCTCACAGCCGCGCAACTGCATCTAGTGACGGCACAGCCTGAGTGCTACGCTAAGGAACAAGCGTGAATGTGCTAATCCTTCACGGTCAGATTTCCAGTATGACTTTTGCTGCAAATGTATAACCGTCATATTTCACACAAACTACTTTACGCTGCAGAGAAACTGAGAACAGAGAATAAAAATTGTAGAAATTCTTCACGAAATCACTTGAAACAATCTACCTTCAAAGCTCTAATTTGCTTCATTTTTGAGCTTTTGTGAAATATGCAGCTTGGAGCTTGATATAATTTTTGTAAACTGTTTGTATATCACACAGTCCAGTAAAGCAAACTTGCAAGGAAAAGACTCCACTACCCATAAAGCTGCATTTTTAATATAACTTCTGTCAACATGAACAGTTTTTTCCTTATTTTGCAAAAGCTGGATGTGGAATTATTTCCCAATATGTCATGTTTTAAGTGGCTTCTTTTACAACTTTACCAAATACGCGTGTCTCAGAAAAGCGACATATTTAGCACAAAGTACAGCATTCTTTCCATGTGAGAAAACTGCGCGATGCATTGCTCTACTCCACGTAGCATGAATGTTCATCTTTCGGAAATAAAAACTTAGGTATATTTGTTTCCTTGTCTATCCTGTAATTTACAATACAACTTGGTACATACCTACAACAAGTAACAAAACCGACACACCCTTTTGGAAATAAAAATCGTACTGTACACGATTAAACAATGACTAACACAAAGCATTGTACGTACCCAGCGTTTACGTCAGACACACACAAGTCTAGAAAGAAATTAACGCAAAAGTTCGAACGCAGACATTAAACGATCACTGAATATATGCAGTAGCCCAAAACCGTATGATTATGGGAAGAGGACTCCGCCGGAACCTACACTGGCAGCAGGATTCGACACAAGACACGCCTTAGCGCGGCACTTGCTTCCTGACGTCAACGCGTTATCTTTCAGTTCTCGCTGGCTTTATATTTTATATCCCTTAGGCTACGGTCCAGGGCCTTAAAGTAATATGTCGGCGCGCACAGATTCTCCTGAGGCTGCTTGGTCTCAAATCGACTGAAAGATTTAACGCAAATGTATATTTCATTGAGGAAATTTTGAAAGCAAGAAGGGCGAAGTAAGTTAATGGTAGTTCAAGTACAATCGAGAGCGTTTTGAAATGTGGAATATCTGATCGGAAACGATGGCATCAGTAACGCTTGGGTCACTTCGTTCCATGTCTCAGGAGATATAAAAACCTGCATTGTATATGAAACCTTAAGGAAACACTTTATTCATTAGTGAGTGGCGCACTACACATTTTCCTTTAGTTAAAGCAACGTAATCTATTTTGAAAAAGTTCTTAGATAACTTCACTGGAACACTTTTTTAAATTATGAAGTTCTCAGGGATAAAGTACTGGAGCGAAATGTTACCCAGAACTTTTACAGAAGGCTGCACTTTTAAGAGACTAAAAATATGAAAAAGAAGCAGTAAATGAGAACAGAGAGGTGTGGGGGAGTGACTATAGCCGATGCACCTCGTTATTAAATTTGTAAACAGACCATGCATTGAGGGGAACCATAGAGAAATTTGTAAGAAGAACTGAAGTTCAGAGAGAACCAATAAAAATTATGAGGTGTTTCGATGACATAGCATTTCTATCAGGTACAGCAAAGAATGACGAGTATCGCCTGGAGGGGATGGATAGTTTTTTGAAGAGAGATAAGATGATCAATTCTGCGGGAATCAGACTGAGAAATATGACTCGAAATATGTGTTGGTATCTGGGCAGTAAAATGATTGGCGACGGCAGAAATAAAGGGGATTTGAGATACAGACGAACCATAACAAGGAGATACTGGAAAAGGTCAGTACATTAACGTGTCATTAGCCGCTACGTGATGGGCAGTGCCTTACGGAAATCTTGGAACACGTAATCTACTTGTCAGCAACGGGCGGCGGAGGAGGAGGGGGGGAGGGGCAGGGTGGGTGGGGGGAGGCGTGTGTGAAAATTGTAGTGTAAGACCAAGGCTCGAATACAGTAAATAGGTGCTAGTACATGAGTGGTGCAACTGTTTTATTACAGATGTAAATACTTTCACAAAGTAAACTACGTTGTTGACCGCATGCGTTCAATGAGCGCTCAACATCTATGCGAGGACCACCGACTGCTATCGAACTTCGTTAACAGTTAAATTTGTTTCTCGACTTTTGAGTCTTCGTATCAGGAAACTGTCCAGAAACGGACGCAATTGCTAGGTACATACAATCTGTTATACAAGTAATTCTTGTTTAATCGAATGCAGTGCGAATTTTCTTTATTCCGAAAAAGCTGTGTCAAAACTATTACTACTCCTAGGTATTTGAAACGGCACACATACCCCATGTACGAAGTTAATAATGCAAATTATAGGATGGACAAGGAAATAAATATTTCTAAGTTTTCATTTCTAAAAGATGAAAAACATTCATGTTAAGAGGGTGCGAGCAATTCTTCAGACAGTTTCCTCACATGGAAATAATGTCGTAATTTGTTCTAAATGTCTCGCTTTTCTGAGACGCATACATGTCGTGAAGGTGCGAAAGAAATCTCTTAAAACATGTCATTTAGGAATTATTGTCACAAGCAGTTATTCTGAAATACGGAAACGGTCTAAGGGAGTTATTTACACTTTTAAAAATTGCAGATTTCTATGTAGGGATGTCTTGTCCTTACGAATTGAAAGCATGTTTTTCTGTACCGTATGATACAAAAACTTCGTTTTTGGCCCTAGATCGAGCTCTAAGCCGCAAATTTCACAAAAAATCGAAAATGAAGAAGGTAGGGACTTCAAACAAAATTGTTTGAAACAACGTTGGTGAAGGCTGTTTATAGTTTTTATACCCTTTGTCAAATCGTCTACAGCGTAATGTAATGCCGGCCGGGTGGCCGAGCGTTTCAAGGCGCTACAGTCTGGAACCGCACGACCGCTACGGCCGCAGGTTCGAATCCTGCCTCGGGCATGGATGTGCGTGATGTCCTCAGGTTAGTTAGGTTTAAGTAGTTCTAAGTTCTAGGGGACTGATGACCTTCAGAAATTAATTCCCATAGTGCTCAGAGCCATTTGAACCATTCGTAATGTAATCTGCGTCAAATGTGACTGTTTATACGTTTGCACCTTGATTTCAGACTGGAAATAGAACCGTGAAGCTGCTTCGTTTGTGTGCCCGTGCGCACCACTCACGCTATGACGTCACTAGATGCAATCTGTGGCCCACGAGAAAGACAGGCTGCGGCGCGTACGACACGAAGGGAGGCCGAGCTCGCTCGCTCAACTCAGCAGGCAATTGCGTTTCTACACCTATTAACTCTTAAATGCGTGTATATGAACAAACAGAATTTCATCTTCTACTGGAATCCACTGTTATGGAATCTTACTGTTATTAGCCCTACAATAATAGGAAGTCCACAGGTCTACTAATAAATTGTTACGGCGGTACAATAAAATTAAAATCATGCCAAAATGATCATCACTTGCATAAAGCACCACATGTCGTATGAAAAGAGGACTGTTACGCAGAAGAGAATAAATGCTATGAATATGCCGTTTTACCATTTATGTCGAGAATTGATCTTAAATTGTGTTGTACGACTAGTAATCAGTCTGAGTTGAGCCAGCGAGCACGCTGATCTAACTTCGTGACGTACGCGCCCTGGCTTGTCTTTTTCGTGGGGCTGGAGTCGCAGGTCTCCTTCCAACTACAGGTCGTATGGACACGTTTATGGGAGGGCCAGGTCTCGAACCTCCGCCCGCTTAATCTGATTCACCTGCTCGTTGTCTTCCGAAATAACTCCAGGCGAATTTGTCACGCCCGAATAATTTCCCTGTCCTAGTCCAACTTAACTGTTACGCAGTATCCAGATTGATGAGTACAACAAATGATTCCCACTGTCTGTTGTGCACGGTTTGCCGCTGCCGTTAGTGCTTCGTAATCGGGTAAGTTACGCAGTGTGACCTGGCCTGTCTGGCACTTCTGTTTAAGAGAAAAAGTATTCTCGTCAGAGTCAAGAATTAAGATTAAATATTGAGTACGTCGGCGGAAGATTAGCACTGAACTTCCTAGAACCGTACTCGTGTACGTCGACACGCGGCAGCCGGCGGGTTTCCGGTGTCAATACCCGCACTTCACAGAGACTTTCATCAATCTGCAATGAGGCGCCGGACGCCAAGCGACCGTGACCTTCGACACTTAGCCCTGCCTCGTCACGAAGGAAACAGGATAATTAATAAGCACGGTCAGAGGAAATCAATCGGGAGAATGCTCTGGATTTTGAAGCGACCTTACCAAGTTATTGTCACCTCTATTAATTTTTCACAGCGGAAGTCACTCACGCAACTGCAACTAGTTATGAGATGCAAGTTCGGGTAAACGCCTTAACGCGATTCGAAGTGACTGCAATTACACTATTTCCCATTAAATATGACGGAAAAAATGGGTCACATACTCGGCAATAGCCGCGAAAACAAAACAATTGACACGAATGTTGACGGTATTAATACAGTAATGCAGCACAGAAAAATAAAAATTAGCGTAAGGAGAGCCATGCGTGAAACATTCAGCTAATTCGAAAGTAAAATTCTCTCCATCGAATTGACAGCAAATACTAAGTAGTTTTGGTCGTATGTTAAATCAGTAAACGGATGGAAGCCATCTGTCCACACTGAGACCATTATGGCACTGAAACTGAGGGTGACACAGAACAGGCCGAAATACTAAACGTATTTTTACAAAACTGTTACACAGAGGACAATCGCACTCTAGCGCCTCCTTTAAATCGTCGCACGAATGGTAAAATGGTTAAAATGAAATATTTCACGAAGGGATAGAGAAGCAACCGAAACTGCTCGACAAAGGGAAACCCACTGCACCTGCAATGAAAAAGCGCCAACTGATGGGCACAATGCAAACTCTGATCTGTAGATTTAATACTTTAGAAAATACGTAAGTCCGAAGATTAATGAATCATTCTACCTGTACAATGCTGATCCATGCTCCTGCACTACTATCGCGCCGAGAACAGCTTGAGAAAATCTTTCCCTCTGGAGGAACACACTCGCTCAGAGCACCTCAAACTGTTATTTTAGATAAACTGCTTCTTGGGACACGCCACAGTCCATTCTAACGTTACCGAAACCTGCTCTGTGCGAAACTGTACGTTTTCAAAATTTTAAAAATGAGTCTTCTCCGCGTATAGCCGTATTTGAATGTTTCATTTACGCCATGTCACATATGCTTTGACCAGTTTCTTGTCCTTCGATCAGTTTCTTCAGATTCGATTTTTGTCATTTCATGGCACACATTAATTAGTTCAGTTTCTAGAGAATTACAGTTTTTAAGTAATTCGGAGCAATAAAGCACGAAGGGGGTCAGTACTACGGCCTTCGATATCTCAGCGCACAAATAGCTAGAATAGTTCACGGCATTGAGTCATTCAAGTACCGTAGTGGAACATTCAATTGTTTCTAGTACGTACTAGCGGACACATCCAATAACTGTGATGGATCGTACGAGATTTGAAACGCATTTCATGTATCCAAATATGTACTGTTAACGATTACCGCCTTGGCAGAGACTTCTCAAGCACCACGCACCAAACTGATGCTGAGATGAAGACTTCCCGTATATGGTGCAGATCTAAATCTGCCAATATTCACATTTCTGCTGCTGACGTCGCCGACATCTGAACTTTCATTGTGTTAATTCAATGTTTTCTAGTCCGCAATACCTCGTCTCAGTTTCATAATCTTTTATATAGCCATTACTTATGGCACGTGGCATCGTGTACCTTCGTAGACCACACTAGACACTATAGCCCGTAAGAAAGCCAACCATGGAAAGGCCAACCAAAGGACAAGGCGAGACGAAACACAGATAAGCTAATACACGTTTAAACTCGAGTTCATTAGCGACACGACAAACAAACGATTTATCTTAATAGGAAACAAAAAAAAATCCTCGGTTTAACACATTTTAATGGAAATTTGTTGTCAACTTCACTCGACATTTTTATTTACATGGATTATTACATAGTTTGGCGTCGATTAATTGAAATACAATGTTTTGATTTCTATAGCTAAGCGGCAATGTAAATGCATACAGTTTGTAAAAGATGATAAAGAATGCGCTCCGTTTTCAACAACTAAGAAATGGCTGCCTAAATTCAACTCCGTACTTGTGATACCAAGTCATCACATATTTGTGATTAGCAATGTGCAGAGAGATGAAGTGGAACGATAACATACGCCTCAGCTGTAGGTAAAGAAAAAGGCAGGAAACGTTTCACTGGTACAACGCTCAGAACCACAGTCTGCTACAAAAGAAATCGCCGGAGTGCAACTGTGCGACTAGTATTTTAACACTCCCCGCGTGTTTTGTAACCATATGGGGTCGGGATACAAGGCACATCGAGGGCACGCTGTCTGATCGAAAGTACCTGGACACCCCTATGTAACGCGGAAATGACTACTACATAATACGAGAGGCGTACCCACAAAAAGGAGTTGGGAAGTATAGTATTGTCAGTTGAGAATCAGTAACAGCATACTTGGTCGGTCATTAGAGCTCTAAAGCTGCCCAAGTCGACTGTTGGTGATGACATGTGTGACTGAAGTTTGTGTGAGGTGGAATCGCGAAGAAACAACCAGAGCTGAACCAAGACCAGGCAGATCTTATATACTGATATACAGGGAAATTCGTACGCTGAGGAGGGTGTCTGTAAAAAATAGCATGAAAAAAGCGGAAGGAATCAATAGTTCCATAATGCTACCCATAGTTCAACTAGCACAATGACTGTGTTAAAAAGACTAAATTTGAAGTGAAGAATCACGCTATACCCTGTGGCAAGCCGATGGAATGGTTTGGGTTTCGCGAATGCCTGAGATCGTTACCTGCCATCACGTGTAGTGCCAACACTGAAGTACGGAGGAAGACGTGTTACGGTATGGGAGTGTTTTTCGTGGTTAGAGTGGCATCCGCTTATTGCGCTTATAGAAGCGTTAAATGCGGAGCGTTATGAACACATTTTAAAGCTTTGTGTACTGCGTACAACAGAGGTACAGTTCGAAGACAACGATTGATTGTAGGCTACGAGCATGACAAAGTCTGTCACAAAGCGGCTGATGTGAGAATGGTTTGTGGCCAACAACATTCCTGAAATGGACTCGCCTGCCCAGAGTCCCGATCTGAACCCAATGCACCTTTGAATGATTTAGGCCGTCGACTTCGCTGCAGACTCCTGCGTTCAACATCTGTATCTTCGCTGGCTTCGGCTCTGAAGGAAGAATGGGCCGCCATTCCTCCACAGACAGGCACACACGTCACTGAAAATGTATCAAGCAGAGTTCAAGCCATCATAAAGGCGAAAGGTAGGCAACCACGTATTGTTGTTGTTGTTGTTGTGGTCTTCAGTCCTGAGACTGGTTTGATGCAGCTCTCCATGCTACTCTATCCTGTGCAAGCTTCTTCATCTCCCAGTACCTACTGCAACCTACATCCTTCTGAATCTGCTTAGTGTATTCATCTCTTGGTCTCCCTCTACGATTTTTACCCTCCACGCTGCCCTCCAATACTAAATTGGTGATCCCTCGATGTCTCAGAACATGTCCTACCAACCGATCCCTTCTTCTGGTCAAGTTGTGCCACAAACTCCTCTTCTCCCCAATCCTATTCAGTACCTCCTCATTAGCTATGTGATCTACCCATCTAATCTTCAGCATTCTTCTGTAGCACCACATTTCGAAAGCTTCTATTCTCTTCTTGTCCAAACTATTTACCGTCCATGTTTCACTTCCATACATGGCTACACTCCATACAAATACTTTCAGAAATGACTTCCTGACACTTAAATCTATACTCGATGTTAACAAATTTCTCTTCTTCAGAAACGCTTTCCTTGCCATTGCCAGTCTACATTTTATATCCTCTCTACTTCGACCATCATCTGTTATTTTGCTCCCCAAATAGCAAAACTCCTTTACTACTTTAAGTGTCTCATTTCCTAGTCTAATACCCTCAGCATCACCCGACTTAACTCGACTACATTCCATTATCCTCGTTTTGCTTTTGTTGATGTTCATCTTATATCCTCCCTTCAAGACACCATCCATTCCGTTCAACTGCTCTTCCAAGTCCTTTGCTGTCTCTGACAGAATTACAATGTCATCGGCGAACCTCAAAGTTTTTATTTCTTCTCCATGGATTTTAATACCTACTCCGAATTTTTCTTTTGTTTCCTTTACTGCTTGCTCAATATACAGATTGAATAACATCGGGGAGAGGCTACAACCCTGTCTTACTCCCTTCTCAACCACTGCTTCCCTTTCATGCCCCTCGACTCTTATTACTGCCATCTGGTTTCTGTACAAATTGTAAATAGCCTTTCGCTCCCTGTATTTTACCCCTGCCACCTTTAGAATTTGAAAGAGAGTATTCCAGTCAACATTGTCAAAAGCTTTCTCTAAGTCTACAAATGCTATAAACGTAGGTTTGCCTTTCCTTAATCTTTCTTCTAAGATATGTCGTCAGGTCAGTATTGCCTCACGTGTTCCAGTATTTCTACAGAATCCAAACTGATCTTCCCCGAGGTCCGCTTCTACTAGTTTTTCCATTCGTCTGTAAAGAATTCGTTTTAGTATTTTGCAGCTGTGACTTATTAAACTGATTGTTCGGTAATTCTCACATCTGTCAACACCTGCTTTCTTTGGGATTGGAATTATTATATTCTTCTTGAAGTCTGAGGGTATTTCGCCTGTTTCATACATATTGCTCACCAGATGGTAGAGTTTTGTCAGGACTGGCTCTCCCAAGGCCGTCAGTAGTTCCAATGGAATGTTGTCTACTCCGGGGGCCTTGTTTCGACTCTGGCAAACTCTTCACGCAGTATCATATCTCCCATTTCATCTTCATCTACATCCTCTTCCATTTCCATAATATTGTCCTCAAGCACATCGCCCTTGTATAAACCCTCTATATACTCCTTCCACCTTTCTGCCTTCCCTTCTTTGCTTAGAACTGGGTTTCCAATTGAGTTCTTGATATTCATACAAGTGGTTCGCTTCTCTCCAAAGGTCTCTTTAATTTTCCTGTAGGCAGTATCTATCTTACCCCTAGTGAGATAAGTCTCTACATCCTTACATTTGTCCTCTAGCCATCCCTGCTTAGCCATTTTGCACTTCCTGTCGATCTCATTTTTGAGACGTTTGTATTCCTTTTTGCCTGCTTCATTTACTGCATTTTTATATTTTCTTCTTTCATCAATTAAATTCAATATTTATTTCGTTACCCAAGGATTTCTACTAGCCCTCGTCTTTTTACCTACTTGATCCTCTGCTGCCTTCACTACTTCATCCCTCAAAGCTACCCATTCTTCTTCTACTGTATTTCTTTCCCCCATTCCTGTCAATTGTTCCCTTATGCTCTCCCTGAAACTCTGTACAACCTCTGGTTTAGTCAGTTTATCCAGGTCCCATCTCCTTAAATTCCCACCTTTTTGCTGTTTCTTCAGTTTTAATCTACAGGTCATAACCAATAGGTTGTGGTCAGAGTCCACATCTGCCCCCGGAAATGTCTTACAATTTAAAACCTGGTTCCTAAATCTCTGTCTTACCATTATATAATCTGATACCTTTTAGTATCTCCAGGGTTCTTCCATGTATACAACCTTCTATCATGATTCTTAAACCAAGTGTTAGCTATGATTAAGTTGTGCTCTGTGCAAAATTCTACAAGGCGGCTTCCTCTTTCATTTCTTAGCCCCAATCCATATTCTCCTACTACGTTTCCTTCTCTCCCTTTTCCTACACTCGAATTCCAGTCACCCATGACTATTAAATTTTCGTCTCCCTTCACTATCTGAATAATTTCTTTTATTTCATCATACATTTCTTCAATTTCTTCGTCATCTGCAGAGCTAGTTGGCATATAAACTTGTACTACTGTAGTAGGTGTGGGCTTCGTATCTATCTTGGCCACAATAATGCGTTCACTAAGCTGTTTGTAGTATCTTACCCGCGTTCCTATTTTCCTATTCATTATTAAACCTACTCCTGCATTACCCCTATTTGACTTTGTGTTTATAACCCTGTAGTCACCTGACCAGAAGTCTTGTTCCTCCTGCCACCGAACTTCACTAATTCCCACTATATCTGACTTTAACCTATCCATTTCCCTTTTCAAATTTTCTAACCTACCTGCCCGATTAAGGGACCTGACATTCCACGCTCCGATCCGTAGAACGCCAGTTTTCTTTCTCCTGATAATGGCGTCCTCTTGAGTAGTCCCCGCCCGCAGATCCGAATGGGGAACTATTTTACCTCCGGAATATTTTACCCAAGAGGACGCCATCATCATTTAATCATACAGTAAAGCTGCATGCCCTCGGGAAAAATTACGGCCGTAGTTTCCCCTTGCTTTCAGCCGTTCGCAGTACCAGCACAGCAAGGCCGTTTTGGTTATTGTTACAAGGCCAGATCAGTCAATCATCCAGACTGTTGCCCTTGCAACTACTGAAAAGGCTGCTGCCCCTCTTCAGGAACCACACGTTTGTCTGGCCTCTCAACAGATACCCCTCCGTTGTGGTTGTACCTACGGTACGGCTATCTGTATCGCTGAGGCACGCAAGCCTCCCCACCAACGGCAAGGTCCATGGTTCATGGGGGGGGGGGGGGGGGGGAACCACGTATTAATGTCTGCTAAAAGATGTCTGGAAAGCACTGATCAGATAATGTACACAAACAAGAGGTGTACACATATGTTGGAAGATTGTAACGGGTAGAACGTCTAAGAAGGCCTCCGTCTTGCGACAACCTGCTTAGACAACTTCGTCAACCGTCTTCAAAGGTGAAGAATACCAATATTCTTTAACAGCCCCCCCCCCCCTCAGATCCCCTACATATCTCTCTCTCTCTCTCTCTCTCTCTCTCTCTCTCTCTCTCTCTCTGAGGTCGCATACAGACAGCAGCTCGCACTTAGCAATACAAGTATTCTTCCCACGCTCAGTGAATGAAACGGGCGAAACCTTGATACATACTGTATGATATACACCACAAAAAAAAAGTTACGCACCCCAGAAGAGGAGGAAGAAACGAAACGAAACTTTATTGGTTGAGAGGACTTGTGTAATTTCAATAGTTGCAAAATCGAGTCCAATTTACAAAGAACTTAGCAGTATGAGTACACTTGTCAATATGACGTTGTATCCCCCTGGCCTGGAAGCGTGCACTTACTCAGTAGAAAATGGTTCAAATGCCTCTGAGCACTATGAAACCTAACATCTGAGGTCATCAGTCCCTTAGAACTACTTAAACCTAACTAACCTAAGGACATCACACACATCCATGCCCGAGGCAGAATTCGAACCTGCGACCGTAGCGGTCGCGCGGTTCCAGACTGTAGCGCCTAGAACTGCTCGGCCACTCCGGCCGGCGACGATGGTCATCCAGGGTACTGCAGTATAGAGCTGTAGATAAAATATCGATTTTCCAATTTCTTAATAATATCGATATATTCAGACGATACATTTCCACTTGTATCGATATCGAAATGGCAGTATCGAGTGCTGATATTTTTATTTTATATTATATTTTTTTCGCAATTTCGGTAAATATTTGAAATTGCTCTTTTGAAATTTTAATAGAACATAATTTTACTTACACTGTGTGAAACAGTCTTACTACTTTTTGAGCTTTTCATCGCGTCCAGCCTTTGACTGTGTGAAGCAAGTAGAGATGGGACAACGAATTAGTCCGATTGTACTGTGGGGTGGCTGTGTAAATGGAATAACAACGTATCCGATGTGGAGAAAA
This sequence comes from Schistocerca nitens, assembly GCF_023898315.1. Taxonomy (NCBI): domain Eukaryota; kingdom Metazoa; phylum Arthropoda; class Insecta; order Orthoptera; family Acrididae; genus Schistocerca; species Schistocerca nitens. Next base: position 602,025,147 of record NC_064614.1, on the reverse strand, counting down.
AGCACACCAGTTGCGTCAAAAACAATTTTTAACGCAAGTAATATTCCTTCACACAAGCAATCTTCATAAACAGTTGCTAAAACTGATGAACAAAAATCTAAACAACAAGATTGGTGTTTGCGGTGGGCGGAGAAGTGTGAGGGGAAATGCAGAGGTAATCGGCTGTCGGTGTCGCCAAGAGAAACTGCAACGTTTAACTTCCCACGCAATTCTGAAACAACTGCTAGGTCGCTAGTGTTTGCAGAAATGAGAAACAAGGAAGCGGACACGAAGCGTTAAAGATAAATCCGGTATGCGACGAGACCGAACCACGCACCCATCGGAAACCTTTTACTGTGCCACTTACATGCAGTTTCCATTGTTAGCAAAGTGGTTATCGCCAAGCATGAACGTTCGTTTTCTGAGGGATAAGCAGGCTGCAAGCTTGTTGGTGTACAGGATATCTAATAATAAATAATACTAAAAAATACAGCTCTAAAACTCGCAATATATTTACAATGTGCTGCCGATATTTTTTGGGTCGGTACGTCCATATTGCTTACGGCGATATATATGTATAAATTTTCAAATGTATTAATGGTTTATAGTGACATTTATTAAATGTCGATATATCGGATTCCCTATATTTTCAAAAATATGAACAGTCCTGACTGCAGAACCGCGGTTCATCACCGAACACAATGCGATGGCGTCCATCAGCACTCCATGCCTCACGGTCGAGGCACCACTCCAAACACAGCCACCTGCACTGTGTTGAAGGCAGGGTACACACGGATGACAATACCCTAGTTAGTCTGCTGTTCGTAACAACCAGTGGTTCGACGTGAAACAGAATGTTGCAGGGGGTCCATACTTGTTCTCGGAAGGCAGGGTGCAGAAATGAAGGGGTTACGATGTGCCTGGTGCACAATACGGCAGTCCTCCGTTGTCAGACGTTGTCGACCTGCCCTAGCGTTCCCAAGCAGTCAAACATTCGGCCACACACACATCCGAATGCCCCACGACAGCTGGACAAATTGAGACCCCACAATGATTACCTATTTCGAAGTCTGTCAGGTGCTGATTACGCTCTCTCAGGAGTACGCGGCATCTCCGCGTCCTTCACAGTGATCTCTCAACATCTGACGCCGTTCACGCCTCTTTATATACACTACCATGCCTGGTACCAATACTTAACACTAATGCATTCGGGTAGCCGTTTTACTCACTGAGAACTGCAACTTTCTCCATGCCCGATGATGCTGTCTGTGTACGCTTATGAAGTTAAACTGACATCCATCCACGTCCTGTGGAAGCTTCACTTTTTTCGTCGGGGAGTTTAAAATCATTTGCAACGCTCGTCAGTAGTTTACAGACAATAGAAGTGCCGCGAATGTAAGCTCAGACTGTTATAGAGAAAAGTGCCACTTTGGCAAAAAGTGGCTAGCATTTTCAAACCTTTTAAAGTTGATACCGCTTTTCAGACCAATAATACGCTGCGATTTAAACTAAGAAATAATTTACAGCAGGAAAGCGATAAATATGAGAGAGCTGGGGTCTATAAAATTCAGTGTAACACGCTCAAGGCAAGCTATGTAGGCCAAACTGGTAGGTCCTTTAAAGTACGTTACAAAGAACATAGCGATGCTTTCCGGCTTAATAATTTCGAAGTCAGCTGTAGCCGCGCATATTTGGGAAACGGGACACCCCATGTTGGGAATCGATCAGGATCTCGTTATTTTACATAGACAGGACAAAGGCAAAAAGCTGGATCTACTAGAACAGTTGGAAATAACGATACATAGCGTGGATAATCAGAACACACTGAATGAACAGCTAACGGGTGATACTAATAACTTTTTCAAACATTTCACTGGTTTCTTTTAGTAACTACATTTTTAGCAATTGGCAGGATACCATCATTTTATGAGGCCCTTGGAACATGTATACGTTATCGGTTTGTATACACATCTCTGTGACTTCCTTGTTTACTTGCGCGTGAGCTCACTCGCGCTTCAGTGTCGTGTTTGGCTACGTGGTGTGTGGTATCAACGAAGACGCACGGGCGGTTTACGACGATAGAGGAGAGAGCCATGTGGATGTTGAACACCATAGGCGACACCATTTTAGAGTTTTTTATATTTTGACGACTATGTGGAGATGCACCTTGGAAGACACGGCTGCAACAAGGGAAGTAGCCACGAGGTTTTAATTTTGTTATAAATTTTATTGTACCTGGTACACTTTCCATTTTAGCGAGTTTTAACAGGTTCTTTTTATTATTCTGATGATGGAAGCTTGACTTCCGAAACGCGTCAATCTTAGTATTTTACACTATAAACAAGTGGTTGAGCCGATATATTTTTTAACACTGACATTCACAACCACGACCTCTCATCCAGTATGGATAAAATCCAAGTTTCTGGGCTCCTCTGTTTCGGCTTCCTGAAAGTAAGGCACGTACGGTCAGGTCAACCTGTGGGCGTCTTTAGCTGGTTGGTTCCTTTTTTTGCAACCAGTGAGGCTGAAAGACCTTGTACATGGATTAGACCTTCAGATCTCAAGTAAGCAACTAAAAAGTGGAATGCCTTGCCATTATTATCGGACATTACCCTCCAAAAGTTGGTTAAAAAGTTCGGAAACTGAAAAATAAATCAGCAATTAGTTCTTCGGCCCCGCCTGATCATTATTCTCCAGTGGTTCCGAACGCAGCGGTGAGCGCAGTGCATTGTGCAGAGCAAGCATCGGTGGGTCACGCGGCCGGCCATTCGGAACCGGAAGCCGTACAGAGGCGCCGCCGCCGTTGCGCTGTAAACCGGCTTACAGCGGCTGGCTGCTGCACGTGCACCCACACACATACACACCCAGCCACCCGCAGCGCGGCCTCTGTTGTCCCAATCACGGCACGCGCGGCCTCTGCCACAACGCCTCCTGCATACACTACCGCACACCGGACTACCTTAGCCTAACCTACGGCTTCGCAACTGGGTAGCATACGCTATGCACTCCGTTCGCAGTAAATTGCCAACTGACTTCTAGGGATGAGAAAAGCCGACCAGTTAAAACCAATATCGTTGTTTTAGTTCTGAATAACCGGTATGTTCGGTATTTGGCTTCTGTTATAGCAGGTGTTTTTCTTTTAATTTTACTAATAACCGAGTAAAAAACCCGAAATACCGATTAGCCACAGAAGTAGTTGTTGTTGTCTTCAGTCCTGAGACTGGTTTGATGCGACTCTCCATGCTACTCTATCCTGTGCAAGCTTCTTCATCTCCCAGTACCTACTGCAACCTACATCCTTCTAAATCTGCTTAGTGTATTCATCTCTTGGTCTCCCTCTACGATTTTTACCCTCCACGCTGCCCTCCAATACTAAATTGGTGATCCCTTGATGCCTCAGAACATGTCCTACCAACCGATCCCTTCTTCTAGTCAAGTTGTGACACAAACTCCTCGGTTATGTGATCTACCCATCTAATCTTCAGCATTCTTCTGTAGCACCACATTTCGAAAGCTTCTATTCTATTCTTGTCCAAACTAATTATCGTCCACGTTTCACTTCCATACATGGCTACACTCCATACAAATACTTTCAAAAACGACTTCCTGACACTTAAATCTATACTCGATGTTAACAAATTTCTCTTCTTCAGAAACGCTTTCCTTGCCATTGCCAGTCTACATTTTATATCCTCTCTACTTCGACCATCATCTGTTATTTTGCTCCCCAAACAGCAAAACTCCTTTACTACTTTAAGCGTCTCATTTCCTAATCTAATTCCCTCTGCATCACCCGACTTAACTCGACTACATTCCATTATCCTCGTTTTGCTTTTGTTGATGTTCATCTTATACCCTCCTTTCAAGACACTGTCCATTCCATTCAACTGCTCTTCCAAGTCCTTTGCTGTCTCTGACAGAATTACAATGTCATCGGCGAACCTCAAAGTTTTTATTTCTTCTCCATGGATTTTAATACCTACTCCGAATTTTTCTTTTGTTTCAATAGCAGAAGGTTTTATATAAACCTCCTTTAAACGAAGTAATTTATATTCGTAAAATTTAATTTGGTATGAAATACTGCGTTATTGTAGAAAACGGGGAACGCGATCATTGGTATTTTAATAACAATGCCGACGGAAACGAGTACTACATACATGGCATCAGAATTGGCACAGCACTGCAGACAATGGTGTCCCTGTGTAACGTCGCGAGTCCATACGCGACAGCATTTATTGCACTACTTTGCAGTACGACTTGTAGCTTTGGAGACGTTGGCAGTGACAGAAACAGCCGCTTGTATCTTAGCGAGACTCTTTCGCACCTGTCACAGTTCCAGCGACAGAATATTCAAACCCCTAAGAATCTAAATAAACAGTACTAAATATTACTCAATTTTGTTAAAAGTGAATATACTGCCCTTTCTTATTAAAAAGAAGATTGTGTAAAAATCTCGGCTTTATAGCTGGCATACTTTCAGAGTTAATTACCTAAAACACCCCAAACCGACACTTGAAAGATTAAAGTCAGTCAGGATTCATAACAGTTGGTCTTTTAGTATCAATTGGAATCATTACTGAAGTTCACAAAATGTTACGTCAATTTGTTTGAATTTTCATAATTAAAAACGTTAACTGTTTTTCATTTCTGTAATCTAAAATTCAGAAAAGATCAATATTTATTTAATGTGTTGTTGTATGAGTAAATATGAATGAGTGAGTGTGTATGTCGGACATACGAAAAAATTCAAATTATCTCACGTTAAACATTACGTAACTATGTCATGGGAAAGTGTTAAACAAGCAAGTTGCAATGAAAAATGTAATTTTTCTAAAGAGATGAAGCAATTGCCCTCCACCCGAAAACTGTTATATTACAGGATATTTCCAGAATGAGATTTTCACTCTGCAGCGGAGTGTGCGCTGATATGAAACTTCCTGGCAGATTAAAACTGTGTGCCGGACCGAGACTCGAACTCGGGACCTTTGCCTTTCGCGGGCAAGTGCTCTACCAACTGAGCTACCCAAGCACGACTCACGCCCCGTCCTCACAGCTTTACTTCTGCCAGTACCTCGCCTCCTACCTTCCAAACTTTACAGAAGCTCTCCTGCGAAACTTGCACAACTATCACTCCTGAAAGAAAGGATATTGCGGAGACATGGCACACACTCCGCAGCAGGGTGAAAATCTCATTCGGGAAACATCCCCCAGGCTGTAGCTAAGCCATGCCTCCGCAATATCCTTTCTTTCAGGAGTGCTAGTTCTGCAAGGTTCGCAGGAGAGCTTCTGTAAAGTTTGGAAGGTAGGAGACGAGATACTGGCAGAAGTAAAGCTGTGAGTACCGGGCGTGAGTCGTGCTTCGGTAGCTCAGATGGTAGAGCACTTGCCCGCGAAAGGCAAAGGTCCCGAGTTCGAGTCTCGGTCCAGCACACAGTTTTAATCTGCCAGGAAGTTTCATATTACAGGATAGTTTGCTACCAGAGTTTCCGCGGACTTCGCAAACGGAAGTATTGACGGCGATTTTCTTCAACGCAGGTTTTAACGCCGTCTGAACAGTATCTACGTATGCAGATAAACGGGCTGGTGATCAGACGCCGTACTGAGGTAGGTGGAAGTTGTGTAGTGCACAGTGCGACGAGAGACAGTGATCAAACAATTACGCCAAATTAGACCCCCCCCCCCGCACCTGTTGCCATGTTTCGTGGCTTAAGGTACTGTGTGTGTGTGTGTGTGTGTGTGTGTGTGTGTGTGTGTGTGGTGCCCAAGACTTGCCCCCACCTGCTCTATACCGTAGTTTCTCGCTGTCATCGCCGGACACCCGTTGCATTGCAGAATGGCATCAACCCCTGTCTGGAAATATTTGTACGGAGTGACGTAGCAATGAAATACAATGCTTCCTTTGCTTCAAAAGATTAAAGATATGTCTGCCACTTCTATGAAATGACAAAAGAGGAAGGGAATTACGGTAACAATACGCTTTTATCTGCTTGTAGCCTTCGAAAATGGACAAACTAACATGAAAAAAATCAGAGAGCTTCAACTTCAGCTTTAGTTAGCAGTGGCTATTCGTAATGCGCTAATAGTGTCATATCCCCAATTATACGGTGACTTTTGAGCAGACTTCCAAAACATTAGTATCAATAGGAAAATACTGGTGATTTTTTGTAATATTAGGCCATTTGTTTTTCGAAAGAAAAAAAAAACAGCCAACAGTTAACTGACTAAGTTTTACTTTAATATTTTCATTCTATGTATCTTGAAACTGAGTCAAAATTTTTCAGTCTTTGCTCGATTTCTATGTTTATCACAGGAAATAATGGGAATGAAAGATCCTAAAATGAGTTAGTTCAGAAACTGGTTATTTTTAGCGATTTTAACAGTCAGGTTAAACTGGTGTGGAGAAAACCGATGTAACCGAAAACCTGTTTCAGCAATAACCGCCATCCCTACAGGCCACCGTACACCGCCTCCTGCGATGAAAAGCAAGTCTGTAAACAACAAATATCCGGTCGTGTTACGTTGACGCCCTGCATGTCGTTGGAAGAGAGAAACGTATCCTTAGGAGTGACCCATGAAAGTGTAACAGGACTGCTCTTATTCTCTACAACATAAGAGGGTATTGCAGAAATGTTCCGGAACTCAAAAGGGAATCCCCAGAGATAAGAATAAGTTCTTTCAACGAAACAACATTGAGAAAATTTAGAGAATCGGCATCTGAAGTTGACTGCAAAAAGATTCTAATGCCGCCCACATATACCTCGCGTGACGATCGCGAAGACAAGAGAAATCATGGCTGGTAGCAAAGCACATAGTCGTTTTTCCGTAGTTCTAATTGCGAGTAGAACAGGAAAGGAAATGATCACTGGTGATACGAGGTAACCTCTCGCAGACATCGTTTGATGGCTTGAGGAGTACTTGTATAGACGTACGTGAATGCCTTTCTTTACATTTAGCGAGACCCTTTCCACATGCGTTTGATCCTCGGCGACAGGAATGAATGAATGAATGAATGATGTAGTAGAAAGCGTCGGAAGCTCTTTCAGGCTGTTCGCAGATGATGCAGTTGTCTATAACAAAGTAGCGACGCCAGAAGATGGTAACGATTTGCAGAATGATCTCCAGAGAATTGATGAAGGGTGCAGGCTCTGGCAGTTGACCCTGAACGTAAATAAATGTAACGTAGCGCATTTGCAGGAAAACAAATCCACTACGGTACAGCTACACTGTTGATGACAAACCGCTGGAAACAGTGTCCACAGCAAAATTACTAGGAGTAATTATCCAGAGTGTGGCATGACCGCATAAAACAAATAGCGGGAAAACCAGATGCCAGACTCAAATTCATAGGAAGAATCTTAAGGAAATTTAACTCGTCCACGAAGGAAGTGGTTTTTAAGGCATTTGTTTCAGTTAGTGGCACAAAAAGTATCCTCCGCCACACATCATGAGGTGGCTCGCGGAGTATGTTGCAAATGAAGGAAGGAAGATTACTGCTTAATACATTGTCGACTGCTAAATCATTACTGCCCAAATAATCATGAAATGGTCACGGGCGACAAGAAAATCGGTCATGTCATTTTCGAAGGAACCGGTCCAGCATTTGGTTTAAACGATCTAGGGAAACTATGGAAAAAGTACTTGGACGATGTAAGTAAAGACGCCATTATTTTTTCAAAAACAAATTGTTTTCAAGAAAGTTCCTTTTAGAGATATTAACCAATATTTTTTTGTCTCTATGACGACCTATTTTCGCCAGTTCTTAAGCCACTTCATCCTGTTTGGGAATAAGAAGAAATCACAGGGAACCAGTTCGGGCGAATTGAGGATAGGAGGGGCGGCGTCACACAGTCATGCAAGTTTGGAGAGAAACCTCCAGATAGATGTGCTGGAGCGTTGAAGTGATATAGTGCTTTCTTCTTTACCAAACGGGGCCGTGATTCCTTCAACTTCTTATCAAATCGGTTCTATAGCTCGTTGTCCTATTGTCGAGAGTTCTCGTTCCATTTTTCTGGGAAGGCTGGAAAGGATAACATTCGGATGAACAAAAAAGTGTCCCAATGCTCTTCCGGCCGGTGGGATCACGTTCAATTTGTTTGGAGCAGATTCACCGGCAGCAACTCATTGTTTTCATTCGTTTCCGGTATATAATGATGAATCCGGGATTTGCGGAAGAGACTCGTCGCCGCAAGAAAACCACATTTTGCACAAATTGCTGTAAAACACAGCATCCATATTTACAGGCCTCGCCCGTTTGTTGTTGACCCTCAGCAATTTAAGAATACAGTTTATTCCTCAGATTTAGGGAAATGTGTCTTCCTGAAAGAGGCGGAAGGGACTGCTGGCGAGCATAGTTTCCACAGCCAATATTGACAGCGTCTGATAACGAAGCATTCCTGAACAACTGTCATTTGGAAAAGATTAGAAGCTGTCCCATCGACAAAAACATTAGAGAACAGAGGACTCACGCAAGAATCTTAAGGGATAGGAAGTCTACTTCGTCCTTCCCAGAGTAACCATTCCAATACCTCCTTAATAAAGAACAATATTATACAGAAAGAACAGCTTCTAGTTCTTCGTACAGGAGATGAACTGGTAAGCTGTAAGACAACAATTTCAACTGCTACGTATGCAGTTCCTTGTTCGACGGTGACGACATAAAGAAATAACCACATAGCACATGATAACTGCATATCGTTTCTCGGTCGCACCCATGACCCTGCTCGTTGCAGATAAAATGTTACACAGGGTGCCCTATTACATAACTTCCGGCTCACATGACCTCTCGAGCATGAATAAATGGTCCATTCTTAAGCCCTTGTACACGTATCTTTATCTTTGAGGCACAACTGAAGACCATTCGAGTTCATGATACAAACGACCAAATTACAGTAAGAGCCTCAGTACCCTAAATCCATACAATACTCAACAGGCTTCTCCACGTTGTCATTCCTATTCCTACCACGTATGACTCCAGGCCATCATACACGTTACAGGTACACACTTGTTTTACAGCCCGATGTGAATATCAATTCATTAAATTTACTGAACAACAAGTTCATTGGCTTGTCAAATTTCTGTTACTGCTACATAGGTTCCGTTTATAAGAAACAAATATGCCTTCAACGTGTTACAACGTGGTGAGGGTCAAAAGACGATATCTAATGGTTCATGAGTTTACGTAGAACAACCGTACGGAGCTTATGACTACCGTTAAAATGTCATTACATACACTATACATTAAATATGGTATCAACAAGCTGATCTTTCACGAAAATGAATTTTCTCTCTGTGGCGTAATTTATTCTGGTTTCAAACTACCTGATAGATTAAAACTGTGTACCGGACCGGAACTCGAACCCGCAACCTTAGCCTTTTACTAGCAAGTGCTCTACCGGATGAGCAATGTGACAGGAAGTTTCAGACGAGAACACACTGCGCTACAGAGTGAAATTCATTCTAGAAATCCCTTAGGCAGGGCTGTCATTTCTCCTTAATATCCTTTCTTCCAGAAGTGCTGGTACTGCAAGGTATGCAGGAAAACTTCTGTGAAGTTTTGAAAATAGGAGAAGAGGTCCTGGTAGAAGTACTTCTGTGAGGGTGGTTCGTGATTCACCCTTGGATAGCTAGGTCGGTAGAGCACTTGCCCGTGAAAGACAAACGTCCCTGGTTCGAGTTCTTTTCCGGACACAGTATTAATCTGGCACGAAGTTTCTCCTTGTACGCTGCTGACAACTTGTCAGAGTACTAGTTCAGTCCTATAACGTATGAATGTTCCTATCCCGATTACCAACGCCTGACGAAAATGACGACTTGTCATTGCCTATATGAGCACTGGAAGAAACTTCCCTATGTGCTGCGACCAAAACAAACGCGTCACGGTGACCTCGTTTCAGCATTCGACTCTACAGAATCTTGCAGTTATATGCCGTACTAATATAACATGATGCGAACAGGAGATGTTTCCCTGGACAATGATGCCCTGTACACAGTGTTTTTATTTTTCATTTTCGTTCCTTATATGCAAACGTGTACACCACAGGAAAAATACTGACTACATAATGCATTATATATTTATATATATATAATGCATTACAGGGCACTGAAGGCGCTTTATAAATAAAAGAAACGGAACATGTATGGCAAACAACAAACTGCAGTTGCAAAGACGGAACATACCTCTGTAAATTTTGAAGCAACTAAGGAAAACCGGAAAAAAATACAGATATCTTGTTTAACTCTTTTTGAAATTACTTTTTCCAACAATTTTCAAAATTTTTACTTCATATGTGCCCTCCTAACTGTTTCAATGTTAGTCTCACTTCGTTACGTTACACCGTAATTCAATCTCTGTGACTGTGATATACTTCTAATGCGCACTCAAAAACATCCCAACTTCATCTTCTACTCAAGTGTGTTCTGTTCTTTTTATCTACATTTAACTTTAGCCGATATTCATAGCAGAATTTGACTGTTTAGTCCAACTCATTCTGAATATCTCTTCATTTACCTAAGGATGGCCGGCCGTTGTGGCCAAGCGGTTCTATGCGCTTCAGTCCGGAACCGCGCCGCTGCTACGGTCGCAGGTTCGAATCCTGCCTCGGGCATGGATGTGTGTGATGTCCTTAGGTCAGTTAGGTTTAAGTAGTTCTACGTTCTAGGGGGCTGATGACCTCAGATGTTAAGTCCCATAGTGCTCAGAGACATTTGAACCATTTTGAACCTAAGGATGACAAACATCTAAAAAATGGGACAAACGGGAAGTGCAAAATGGCTAAGCAGGAATGGCTAGAGGACAAATGTAAGGATTTAGAAGCGTGTATTAATAGGGGAAACATAGATACTGCTCACAGGAAAATCAAAGAGGCCTTTAGAGAAAAGAGAAGCAGCAGTATGAATATCAAGAGCTCAGGTGGAAAACCAGTCCTAAGTAAAGAAGGAAAAGCTGAAAGATGGAATGAGTATATAGGGTCTATACAAGGGAGAGGAACTTGCAGGCAATACTTCGGAAATGGAAGAGGGCGTAGATGAAGATGAGATGGGAGATATGAGACCGCGAGAAGAATTTGACAGAGCACTGAAAGACCAATATCGAAACAAGTCTCCAGGAGTAGACTACATTCCGTCAGACCTGATAGCTTTGGGAGAGCCAGCCATGACAAGTCTTCCACCTGGTATGCAAAATATGAGACATGCGAAATACCCTCACACTTCAAGGACGAAGTAATAATTCCAAAGGAAGCAGGTACTGAAATGTGAAAATTACCGAACTATAAGTTTAATAAGTCATGGCTCCAAAATACTAACACGAATTCTTTACAGAAGAATGAAACAACTGGTAGGAGCCGATTTCGGGGAAGATCAGTTTGGATCCCGGAGAAATGTGGTCACACGCGATGCAATACTGACACTATGAGTTATCCTAGAAGATACAGTGGGTTGAGGAAAAGCAAACCCATGTTTATAGCATTGTAGACTAACAGAAAGCTTTTGACAGTGTTGACTGGAATACTCTCCCTGAAATTCTGAAGGTATCAGGGGTAAAATACAAGTAGTGAAATAGTATTTACAACTTGTACACGAACCAGACCGCAGTTATAAGAGTCGAGGTGCATGAAAGGAAAGCAATGGTTGAGGCGGGAGTGAGACAGGTTTTTACTTTCCCCCGATGTCATTCAATCTGTACATTGAACAAGCAGTAAAAGGAAAAAAAGAAAAAATGGAGAAGGAATTAAGATTCAGGGAGAAGAAATAAAAACTGTGAGGTTTGTCGATGTCATCTTAATTCTATCAAAGACAACAAAGACTTGGAGGAGCAGTTGAAAGGAATGGTCAGTGTCTTGAAAGGTAGATGTAAGATGAACACACACAAAAGAGATAAAAGAATGTAGTCGACATAAAGCGGAGGGAATCAGATTAAGAAACGAGACACGTAAGGTAGATGAGTTTTGCTATTTGGATAGTAAAATAGCTGATGATGGCCGAAGAAGAGAGGACATAAAATGTAGACTAGCAATGGCAAGAAAAGCGTTTCTGAATAATAGAGATTTGTTAACGTCGAATATTAATTTAAGTGTCAGGAAATCTTTTCTGAAGGTATTTGTATGGAGTGTAGCCATGTTTGGAAGTGAAACATGGACGATAAACACTTTAGGCAAGAAGAGAATAAAAGCGTTTGAAACGCGGTGCTACATAAGGATGCTGAAGATTAGAAGGGTAGATCATGAAACTAATGAGAAGGTAATGAATACAACAGGGGAGGAAAGAAATTTGTGGCACAACCTGACCAGACGATGGCATAGGTTGATGGGACACTTTCTGGGACAAGAAGGTATCACCCATTCAGTATCAGAGGGAAATGTGGGGGGTATAAATCGTAGAGGAAGACCAAGAGATGAATAGAGTCTGCAGATTCAGAAAAATGTAGGTTGGAGTAGTTATTTGGAAGTGAAGAGGCTTGCACAGAATAGGATAGAGTAGCATGGAGAGCTGCATCAAACCAGTCCTCGGACTGAATACCACGACACCACCACCTGAAGATGATTCTTCTCTATAAACAACAACATCAGAAGCCAATTTGGTTTTGTTCACACTGTCAGGCCGTTTATACGGTACCGGCTTCGCACGGCTAACAGGAAGCATCTACGGATGAATGATTTGGCCGGCCTGTGGTGATAAATTACATACACAACTCTTTCGCGAGACTCAGTCTTAGTGAAAACCGTACCAAAGTCCCTGTAACTAGTTCATGAGATAAGCCTTCACAAGCAGGCCAATAACCCTAAACATTTGTAATTCAACAAGGTGCACTGTACCACACTTCCTACAGCTGTACCGACGTCACCTAGTCAAATTTCACACCATTAGCCATAGGATATCGCTCACGGACACCAGACTGCGCTGCCGCCTAACGACACTGATCTAGAAATGCTGCCGGCTGTTTACAGCCAGCCACGGGTCGAGTTGCGTCACATAGTCTCAGACGACCAGTTAGCGGCGCGGAAATTTCCCGACTTGGCGGCTTCGATGAGGTCTCCTCTCAGGTGACAAGCTGCCGACGAGGACGGCCTCTAAGCTCGTTGGGTCTAACGAACGACCGAGGTCTAGGAGTACACGGGAGGGAGACCCACACCTGCCGTTTCACTTTGCGAAGTTGTCTGGGCGCGTTTGCTGGGAGAGCCTGCCGTCGCGACACGTCTCTGCACGGAGTCGCACTGTACCCGTCGTGTCACAAAGGTACACGTCGCGCATCTCCGCGCTGAAAAGCGGCAAGCGACAGCCATTCAACACCAGCCACCCCTCGCTCTGTGTTCGCTAGTCATCGTGCGCACCCTCGCTTTGGAACTCAGAAACAAGAGTATGAATAACAGCCATACACGCTCTCATCTGTTTCCCACAGAGTTAATGCCTCAGGGAGGCGTCAACGGTATTCACTTTACGCACCTCCGTTTGTTTTGTACGTAATTTATCGATCACAGCGTACACCCGGCGCGAGCTACCGCAGACTTCCCCAATGGCCAGGACACATCGGATATTAAACTGATGATAGATTTTTTTGTATTGCGTAATATTTATGGAGTGTGAAGGAAAATTCAGAAAGAAGATCACACAGAAGGGCTGGCGATGGAGTCGGGCGGTGAAATTTTACGTTAGGTGAAGGACAGTTTCTTACAATTTTCGGTAAGAACCTGTTTTTCGCTCATATGTGCGCTGCATTTTAATTGAATACATGTAAGTTTTCTTTTTTTAACTCTCTGAACTCGACAACCATACAATGTAGAAGTAATTTCAAGGGAATTAGCGATATAAAACCTGCCTTTGGCTGTAACGAAAAACTTCTTGCGCTTCTCTTCTGTAGGAGCATATCTATCTATGCTTTTCAAATGTCTTTGTGCTCGGACTGACTTAAGCGAGCAGACCCGTATTGTTACATTATTCGATGTTAACTGGCTGTATTCTTAGAATTAAATATGAAACAGGTGAGAAAAACCTTTTGTTATTATTCTGATCATAAAACCTCCCAGTGTGGATATTTACATGTTTGTGTGCAAAATAAGAGTGTTTCAGATTGGTTTGGTTGAAATAACGCATTAATTTTACACTGCTCTGAGCGAAGTGCGGCCCTTACATTTGACGCGTATCATTTTAATGCGTCTTGCGCCTGCACGTACAAGAAATTATTGTGAATGATTCGGTCATTCGCCTCTGATCAAGGATCCTGTATGGCTTCGATACCGTCTGATACAAGCGTCACTAGGTAATACTGAAGGATGGTGAGTTACAAAAATCAGCTCAGGTAACACATTTGTAGCTTTTGCCGAACATCTTACGAGGTCATGCCACGCACAATAGCAGTGCATCTTTATAACCATATTCCAGCCACCTAAATGATGTGTTGCTCTCCCCCCTCTTGGTGATATTTGCATTATTGTTGAAGGATTTCATTTATGTCAGTTTCTATTACAATAAACCGATCGCTACATTCACGAACTTTGGTTCAAATGGCTCTGAGCACTATGGGACTTAACTGCTGAGGTCATCAGTCCCCTAAAAATTAGAGCTACTTAAACCTAACTAACGTAAGGACATCACACACATCCATGCCCGAGGCAGGATTCGAACCTGCGACCGTAGCGGTCGCGCGGTTCCAGACTGTAGCGCCTAGAACCGCTCGGCCACTCCGGCCGGCCTTCACGAACTTTACGTCCAATCCAAGTAAGAACAAAATTTCTGAAGGAGAGTAACACATCAGGGGCAGGGAAGAAGCCGAAGCCCGGAGCTCCCATCATTGCCACGAAATGTCTTTCCAAACGCCAATTAAGTACGAAAACAGGTATAACACTTGTCTCCTGTGAACTTCCCTGTTAAAATTTTTTTACGTCTTATAAAAGTGACGATATTCAGTTATCAAATGTTTTACTGAAGTTATACGAGGTCTGTCTAAAAAGTATCGGACCTTTGATTTTCCCGCGCAGAATAGAGACGATAGTGCAGCGCCACTGCACACAGTAAAGGAAGAGACCTTTATCCACATACGTGGATTTTGTTCCCGCCTTCCAGCACGTCAGTCGCTGCCTGTCGGTCGCTGAGTGAGGTGCTACACAACTTGTTCGTCGGATTCCCGATTCTCTCAAGAGGACTGAACGTACTGAGCAAAGATACTGCATCAAATTTTGTCAAAAGCTAGGTGATTCTCAAAGCGAAACAATTCGTAAGATTCAGTAGGTGTTTGGAGAAGATGCGATGGTTGTAACTCAAATTAAGGAGTGGTTCAACCGATTCAAAAATGGCCGCACATCAGCGGAGAGTGACCACCGTTCTGGCAGGCCCCAAACTGATCGGAGTGCAGCTGTCGTTGAGAGGGAACAAAATTTGGTGATGGCATATCGTCGTTTGACCATGTGGGAGATTGACCCGAGGTTGGAGTGAGTAGATTCTGCAAATGCAATTTTGCGTGATGATTTGAACATGCACCGAGTGGCTGCGAAATTCTTGCCCAAGTTGTTGTCGCCGGAACAGAAAGACCTCCATTTTGTCGTTGCACAGGACCTTCTGGACACCACCAACACTGATCCTGGGTTTCTGAACCCCGTGATAACTGGAGATGAGTCATGGGTGTAAGTGTACGACCCAGAAACAAAAAGACAGTCGCCGCAATGTAGGCATCCCGAGTCTCCAAGGCCGAAGAAAGTGCGGCAGGTGCGAAACAAAATCAAGGTGATGCTGACTGTCTTCTTTGATGTCCGTGGAATTGTGCATCATGAATATATGCAACGGAAGGGCAAACAGTGACAAAGGAGTACTATCAAGATGTTCTCCGGCGACTCCGTGACGCAGTTCGGCGTCAAAGATCACGCATGTGGACGGCGAAAAACTGGCAAATGCATCACGACAACGCCCCCGCACATTCATCCCACTTGATCCAAAATTTCTTGGCCAAACATGGAATTACAGTCGTTCGCCAACCTCTCTAGTCTCCAGACATGGCTCCTTGCGACTTCTGGTTGTTTCCAAAACTGAAGACGCCACTGAAAGGATACCGTTATGACAGTAGAGAAGGGATAATGCGGGGCACGAAGAGGGAGCTGAACACCACTCCAAAAGAAGACCTCCAGGGGTGTTTCCGGCAGTGGAAGGATCGGTGGGCTACGTGTGTGCAAGCACAAGGGGCCTACTTTGAAGGGGATTAGGGTCCCAACTCCGTCAGATATTCGAAATATTTTTTCTGGCCAAATGTCAGATACTTTTTAGACAGGCGTCGTATTATGCAGCGGTCATAAACAAAATCACCGCTATGCCAGACAATTCATCCGACCGTAGATACTTCGTTGCCCCCGTCTGAAGCCGGGGCGGGTCGCTGGCGAACATTAAGTACCTAAACTGTGCTCGAAGGGCGACGAGCAGTGACTGACACGACCGGCAGCAGACGATTCCACTGATAAGCTACACAGTGGCTGCAGAGAACTGAAAACGAGGCTCTGCGCCATCTTGGGAAACAGCTCTTAAGGTTCAATGTCAAACCTCTCTTCAGTCCTGTGCACCCGGATGCATGTCTCCTATTAAAAAGCAGCCTAGGATGTTTAACTTTTAAGGCCCTGGGAAATTTTTGGAGTCCCCTGAAGTGGAAAATGTACAACCGAGCGAGCAACAGCTGCTCGTTCGAGGTAGCGCTCTGGAAGCACCAGAAATTACTTCAGTATATACACGGCGATGTCGCAGGGGTAATCGTGCAGTAGTTCTAGAGAAACGACTTTAACCAGTAAATGCTTTGCGAGAGCGCTTCAGCTAAGTGCAAAAATCTTCAGTCAACAGCAACACTTTAGAATAAATTCTCTTATTGAACAGTTCAATGTAATGAAGACTTTATTGTAAACTGGCCACATAATACACAATTAAAATTTAATTGTGATATAAATTAGTCTTTCTGTTAGGAAGTAAACTAGTTTAGCGTTCACTATTATAGTTGTCAACCAATTATAGGTATACCATGTGGTCATAATTAAAGTGCAGCTACTATCTGAAGTCCACTGTGGCATGTAATTATCGTATGGCAGCGAAAACTGACACATATACTAATCTGTTAATGCTGAACCGATTTACGATGGAAAAAAATAGTTCAAATTTTAACCACCAGGCGCTGTACAGTATCTCGCCGACGTCTCTGGTGCCCATATTCAACAAACTGTAAGCGGCAATTACTAATAAAATCAACATTATGCATTTCTCGTTTATTTAACATTTTCTGCTCACGTTCCGTTTCTGATCCTATACATACGGAAACATTTGTACATGTCTTTCTTGCATTTCCAGCGCCAGATTTGCACCACGTGGACAAAATTGGAACTAATGTTTTTTTCTTGCGTAAATCGGTTCTGCATTAGCACATTAGAATATCTACCAAGTTACGCTGCCATACGACAGTTAAAGCCCAGGCTGGACCTCTGTGAGTAGATGCACTTTAATTAAAAACACCCGGTATTTATCTTACAACAGTAGTTTGATAACTCTGTCTATAAAGTAATCAACGAATAAGTGTTTTGTAGTGTTTAGTGAGCTGTCTTTGATTGATGGGGTTTCACTGTCCGTATATCATACCTCATATCATAGGTGCTTCTTTCAGTACCTGTGTATTAATCAGCGTGTAAGTGCAGAAGGTCCTTTTACGTACCTGAATTCATTCATAAACGAATGAAGCTAACACTGACTATTTTCTTCCGCCTACGTATTCGAGCATAAACGCCACACTAGAACACACACAGAAAACAGTTGAAAAGAGATATTTAGCTACATCATTTCCATGCTGATGCGGTTTTGCGGCGAAACCCTCACAAAATTTTTCACACACGTGAGACAACGCAACTTTCTTCTTTATATCAAGCGGTACTCCTAGCGACATGTGTTTCATATTTCAGGCGCTCTCTTCATCTCTTCAATAAACAGTTCTGCATCGTTCGTGCAAGGGTTGCTAACATGTGTGACTGGCCAGTTCTCCGCAACGAATGCTGCTTCGCGGCGAACTGCGACTTAGCCCCTTCACTGTCATAGTGTGCATGGCTCCATCTTTTCACGTGTACGTACTGCCAAAACGCGTGGGGTAATAACGCTGTGATCTGCGATAATAAACCGCTCGTTTGCATTCAGCCTTATACCCTTCTTCAGCCGGAACCTGACACTTTCGCACAGGTCTTGTACTATTTTCCCATTTCTTACTTCATTTCCCCCTCTTCCTTCGTACATCTTGCCATTTTCTTTCTTTGTAGGAGCCATGACGTTTCAATTTGGTTCTTACGGAACGTGGTCCACAGTTTATTCACTGCGACCACCTCACTAACTCTTATCTTCTTGTCTGACTTACAAAAAAATGATTCAGTGCCATCGAGTAAACGTGTAAAATGTCATTGCTGACCGACACGAGGTTTGGAGGGAATGATTAATGGATTCGTATTTTAATTCGTGTACGGATTTCATATCCTTTTGAGTCGGACCAGATTATGGGCACATCTATTTCGTTGTTATAATAGAGCCAGTGTTCGACATAATTCGGCTTTGTCTGCCAGCATTGAGCTGTCGACGGGTTTCTCTCTCCCTAACCTACGTAAAGTGTGTAGCAGATGAGACTGAGGTAGACAATACGTTTTGTGGTCAGAGCCTAATAACCTGTCTGAAGGTCTTCTCGTTTTCTTCCCGGACAGGAAACAGCAGTTCCTAGAACAATTCCATTAGCGGCAGAAAGGAACCAATGCGAATAATAACGGCATTCTGTTCCTGTAGCTGACTGACAGGAACTCCAGATGCTTAAACAATTTCGGAAGTTCGCTGGAGCTCTGAAATCATGGAGTCAGTCAGCAGCTGTCCCGGGTATACAAGGTGAAGTTTGGTTTCTGATATCAGAACTTAAATTATGCTTAGTGTAGAAATGTTTATTTTCCATCTACATAAAACTTATAAATTATTCTAAGTGCATTACCGCGCTAGTATGTGTAACTCTGATCCATTTTCCTCGATGATCGGACGCGTGTGCCGTACCTTAGGCCGTCGTCTCACGGAATGTGAAAACGCATGTGCACGGTTAGCTTGTGATGTCATAGCGTCGAATTCCAAGTCACAATACGCTGCGGAGCGTGAAATACAGAATCTGCCAGGTTAGATTTTTGTCCCGTGAAGAGGAAAGTGGTCAATGACATGCTACATAGTTTTACGCCATGTAAAAAACATCGTGTTTGGTGGGTTTTCTTTCTCAGGGTACGTGGTACAAGCCGCTTCAGACCACTAGCAAATTGAGGATCTCTCGAAAACACTTCGTTTTAGTTACGATTTGGCAGGCAACTACGTATTGGTAGGTAAATGCTTCCTTTAATTGACGTTTTTAGTATTATAACTTGAGATCTACGCGAGTATACAGTTTCAATGCTAAGGCACAATGACGACCGACAAAAAGGGCATCTTTTTGGTACAATTTGCAAATTAAATATGAAATGACGACATGTGTATGTTATACACGGGTCCCCAGTCGGCATCTCTAAGCATTAGCGCATTTAATAGCATTGTGAGCTCGTGGGTTGGGAAGAGTAAGGTGGCAGGTTCGTACCCACCTCCTTCCAATTTTTTTTCGCCATTTGTTTTCTACGACATTCTAGGTCTTTCTTAACTGTTTAATGGAAGTATTACATAAAAAGTCTATATTATAAATAATGCATTTGCTGCAGTTCTTGCTGCAAAGCCCAACGACTGAAATGTTTCCCCGGTGCACAGAAATCTTAAAAGTGACTGCCATCGTGTATCTGAAAGTAAACCATTTGTTTTCTGAAACATTCTCGGACTTTCTTAGTTATTTAATGGACATATTAAATAATAGTCGATGTTATTTATTAAAAATGCACATGTGTTGGTAGTCAATGCAACATCGAGAAAGTTTATATTACGCATGCGCAAACTGATAGACACTACACCTTCGCTATTTTCATTTTAAAACCGATAATGGGATGAAAAATCAAATGAGTTAACGAATAGCTTATAGCAATATGTGCGTCAGATGGTGGTACAGTATTCGCCAGAAATTCGCTGTTTAAGTCATAGACGAGTCCAGAATCTCCTTTGTGATTGTCACCGTTCATCTTAGATATTCGCTAACACAGTAAACACGGCTGTTGTACGCGAGCCCAATTTCGTAAGGAAACTGGGTAATTTCCGAGCTCTATAAAGCCGAATACGGCCGCTGGAGAGCGCAAATCACGTTAACCAGCTCGTCTAGAAAGCGCTCTCTCTAGCGTCAACGTCAACGTTAGCTGCCTCGTCCGCGTGCTAACTGCTTTGGGGAGTGAGCACGTGACTGAAATGCGGAGACGTAATGATAGATAGCTGAACATTCAGCTAGTTGGTTGTGGCGGTAGGGAACGGACATACTCAGCGAGGTTTAATTAATGCTAACAGGCTACATTAGACAACTTTAAGTAGTTTTATTTTGGTGTGACTCCACCTATTAATCTCTGAACTTGCACATTGTTTTATCTCTGACGAGATTCCTCCGATCCGCGTTGATCGGAGACAAATTACGTCACGTATTGCACTAATGCTGAGCCAGGGAACGTTTACCGGTAGATCCGGATCAATTATCGGCACTGCAACATGTCTTGTAAGAGTTCTTAATTCGCAGCGACCCGCGAAACAGGATTAAAATTACCTCTTCTGCAACGCCAATGATAAATGCTCTGTAACACTCTTAAATACATTCAGAAAGGTTGTAATATCAGACCAACGGATTGGAAAACGTACGCCGCTAGTAATTGTTACACTTCAACTGTTTCCTTACAACTACCGGAGGAACCTCGTCAGAGATAAAACAATGTGCGAGTTCAGAGATTAATAGGTGGAGAGTCACGCCAAAATAAAACCACTTAAAGTTCTGTAATGCAGCCTGTTAGCATTAATTAAACCTCGCTGAGTATGTCTGTTCCACACCGCCTGGACGACAACACGGCATCCCTGAGGAAAAGTCGAAGGAACATTTCATTTCAAAGCTTAGCAACTCTGTTAATATGTTCCCTTCTTAAAGTTGCAATAAATCTGCACTTTCGTTCCACAGAGCGGTCTGCGTTCGTGCGATACCTATTACAGTCTGTTTTCCACATAAAGGCTGTGACTTCCCCAAAATCGTGACCGCGATTTTGTCATCTTTGACTGAAGAGATGTGAAAAAGCAACATACAGACACGTACTACATCTGTGATAGCGTGCGCATTTCGTATAGTTGAGGCGACTCCAGAGAGCAAGTAAAATGGCAAGGCCGTTGACAGCCGGCGCCAGCGCATAGCCACTTGCAGACAGGTGTGCTGGCCGTGGGCAGCTGCTAACTGACGAGACGTCAGCATCGCGCCGGGAGGCCACTGCCTGCATTTATCGCCTGTTTACCTCGTTAGCGGGGTAGCGGGCGACAGGGCCGTTAGCGCCCGATACAGTAAACTGTGACTGTGTCCCCGAAGGGGGGCGGGGGGGGGGGGGGGGGGGGGGGCAAGGCGCTTCTCTCAACTCAGGTGCGTCGATATCAAAACTGCTACACCCAAATAGTCCCACTTTAACACACCATAATTTTTTTTATTTTTTGTCCCATTCTGCCACCTGGATGTGTAATACAGACTTAGGATATTATCAGGAGTGAATGTTTTGCGGGTCATCACTCTCACTAATTTGAAGCGGCCCGCTACGAATTTCCCTCGAATAGCACACATAACGTCCTGAATTACTTGTCTTCCCATAGACTTTTTACATACTACAGTTCACTCAAGTATCAATGACGTTATTTCTTGATATGTTAACCCATGTCCTATCAACCTGTCATTTCGTCTTGCCAATGTTTCTCTCTAGGTCGCACCTGTGGACAGTCACATCATTCCTTACTAATTCATCTAATTTTCATCTTTTTTTAGCACCACATCTCAAACACTTCGATTCCCTTCTTTCCCGGTTTTCGCACAGTGCATGATTTACTACCATACAATGCTGTGCTCCAAACGTACAGTCCCAGATATTTCTTCCTCAAATTATTCCTCAATTATCAGTAGACATCTTCAGGCCAAGAATGCCCGCTTTGGCCATGATAGCCTGCTTTTTATGCCCTCCTCGCTTCGTCTTTTATGTGTCACTTTGCTTCCAAGGTAGCTGGATTCCTTCACTTCGCGATCCGCAAGTTTGATCTTAAATTTATTGCTAATCTAGTTTCGTAATAACTTTCGTCTTTCCTAAGTTCACGAATAAGCTGCAGTGCGTACTCATTAGACTGTTCATTCCACTCATGATTTCCTGCAATCCTTCCTCACTGTTATCGAGTCATTAGCTAATCTTATTGCTGATATCCTTTCATCCTGAATCTATTCCCACTCTCAGGCCTTCCTTTTATTTCGGTACTTGCTCCTTCGATGTACAGATTCAACACTGTGGACGGAAGACAACGTCCCTGTCTTACATCCATCCTGATCTGGTCTTCCATTGTTCTTTTTTGCCTTTCGGCTCATGTGCATAATGTATATTACCCACTTTCCCTATAGCTTATTGCTATTTTCCTCAAATATCTTTGCACACTTTTACATTGCCTAACGACTTTTCTATGTCGTCAACTGCAATGAACGTGTCTTTATTTTTCATCCCTCTTGCTTCCAATATCAAGCGTACGTCACAATTACCTCTCTGGTACCTCTACCCTTCCTAACAAGGGAACCTCCCCATCGCATCCCCTTCAGATTTAGTTATAGGTTGGCACATTCGATAGGCCTTGAAAAACTAAACACAGATCAATCGAGAAAACAGGAAGAAGGTGTGTGGAACTATGAAAAAATAAGCAAAATATACAAACTGTGTAGTCCATGTGCAAGATAAGCAACATCAAGGATAGCGCGAGCTCAGGAGCGCCGTGGTCTCGTGGTTAGCGTGAGCAGCTGCGGAATGAGAGGTCCATGGTTCAAGTCTTTCCTCGGGTGAAAATTTTTACTTACTTTATTTTCGCAAAGTTATGATCTGTCCGTTCGTTCATTGACGTCTCTGTTCACTGTAATAAGGTTAGTGTCTGTGTTTTGCGACCGCACCGCAAAACAGTGCGATTAGTAGACGAAACGACGTGCCTCTCCAATGGGAACCGAAAACATTTGATCGCAAGGTCATAGGTCAACCGATTCCTCCACAGGAAAACACGTCTGATATATTCTATACGACACTGGTGACGGCATGTGCGTCACATGACAGGAATATGTTGTTGACCCATCTAACTTTTATACTTGGCGAATGGGTAAAAAGATTCTTCTACCTTGCCCGATTTAGGTTTTCTTGTGGATGTGACAATCACTCCCAAAAAAATGATGAAAACATAAGCGTTTGTCACATAAACTGAAAATTAAAAAATTTAACTTTTCACCCTAGGGAAGTCTTGAACCAAGGACCTCTCGTTCCGCAGCTGCTCACGCTAACCACGAGACCACGGCACCCCTGAGCTTGTTCTTTCCTTTTGTTGCCTATCTTGCGCATGGACTACTCAGTTTGTATATTTTGCTTATTTTTTCATAGTTCCACACAACTTCTTCCTGTTTTCTCGATTGATCCGTGTTCAGTTTTTCAAGGCCTATTCACTGTGACAACTTATAACTAAATCTGAGGGGGGGTGCGATGGGGAGGTTCCCTTGTAAGTGATCTTTATCTAACAGATCCTCTATTTTTTCTTCCATTCTTCTGTGTATTACTCTTGTCAGCAACTTGGATACATAAGCCATTAAGGTGGCTGTGCAGTCTCCCCTTGTCTTCTTCAGAACTGTGTGGATACTGTAATATTTTTTGATAGTCTGATGGTGTGTCTCCAGACTGACAGATCCTACAAACTGACTTGAATAGTCGTTTGGTTACCACTAAATTACTAGAAGCTTCAAATTTTTAAACATGCAGAAACAAAAATTCAGAAAATTTAATATCATCAGTATATATTAAAAAATCATGTGATATGCTATAGTGGTTAAACGCTTTAAGTAGATCTGCATGACAGGTTACAGTTTCGGAGCACGCAATATACAGGGTGATACAAAAAGGAACCGCCAAACTGTCAGGAAAAAATGACTCTGAGCACTATGGGACTTAACATCTGTGGTCATCAGTCCCCTAGAACTTAGAACTACTTAAACCTAACTAACCTAAGGACATCACACACATCCATGCCCGAGGCAGGATTCGAACCTGCGACCGTAGCAGTCGCGCGGTTCCGGACTGAGCGCCTTAACCGCGAGACCACCGCGGCCGGCATGTCAGGAAACATTCCTCACACACAAAGAAAGAAAATATGTTGCGTGGACATGTGTCCGGAAACGCTTACTTTCCATGTTAGAGCTCATTTTATTACTTCTCTTCAAATCACATTAATCATGGAATGGAAACACACAGCAACAGAACGTACCAGCGTGACTTCCAAAACTTTGTTACAGGAAATGTTCAAAGTGTCCTCCGTTAGCGAGGATACATGCATCCACCCTCCGTCGCATGGAATCCCTGATGCGCTGATGCAGCCCTGGAGAATGGCGTATTGTATCACGACCGTCCACAATACGAGCACGTAGAGTCTCTACATTTGGTACCGGGGTTGCGTAGACAAGAGCTTTCAAATGCCCCCATAAATGAAAGTCAAGAGGGTTGAGGTCAGGAGAGAGTGGAGGCCATGGAATTGGTCCGCCTCTACCAATCCATCGGTCACCAAATCTGTTGTTGAGAAGCGAGCGAACACTTCGACTGAAATGTGCAGGAACTCCATCGTGCATGAACCACATGTTGTGTCGTACTTGTAAAGGCACATGTTCTAGCAGCACAGGTAGAGTATCCCGTATGAAATCATGGCGGTGAATCGAGGAAGTACAGTACATACTGACGAAACTAAAATGAGCTCTAACATGGAAATTAGGCGTTTCCGGACACATGTCCACATAACATCTTTTCTTTATTTGTGTGTGAGGAATGTTTCCTGAAAGTTTGGCCGTACCTTTTTGTAACACCCTGTATATATAGGCCTACAGTGTATGGAGACATATCGAAATACGACTCTTCACACACAGCATGCCAAAGGCAGATCTAGCATCCCAGCTTTATATGCATGCACACGGAAGTAATTTTTTTTGCATTATGACAAAATTGTGAGCTTTTTTAAAAGGAATACATAGTAACAGCTGATTCCGTTGCGAATAGGGGGTCCTAAAGTAATAATTGTCAACATATGAGCAAGTGAAGTCTTTCAAAAACATATGCAGGAAATACGCTCCAACTAAACGCCGAGGGTACTATCACTGAGTAATTCTACTTTATTCGAGCAATGTTTACATAGCAGTGGGTGTGAATCTATGCTAAACTGTCGGCTTTGCAGTGCACAAATTACAGTTCCTCAATTTATTGCGAGGAAAAATGTTATTGCAAATTTTAACAAACCCGTCACTGCACATCTATTTAGGAGGGTGTTGAGTAAGGCAATAAACTACCATTCCATCTAAAAAATATATCATCAATTTAAAGTATCTCTTTCGATATAAATGTTTAAGAAAATTATCCACACAGAGCAACACTTTTTCCTACTTGCCAAAAACGTTTGGTCAATGTGATGAAAATTTTATGGAATAATGTGCGTCATCAGTTATGTTTTTTTCCAATGTAGCCAAATTGATCCAAACGCGGATCTTATACCACTTTCCCAGCACACCACTCATAAGGGAAACTCAGATTTAGTGGTAAGGGGGTCTTAGTGAACAGCCCGATAAAAACTGAACACAGATCAAGCATGAAAACAGGAAGAATGTGTACTGACCTGTAAAAAAAGCAAAATAGAAAAAGCGTATGGCCCAAGGAGAAGAAGTGCAATATAGAGCAGCCGAAAATAGGTAAGGCAACGTGGATAAGTGGTCACGGTGTTGGACTGCCAAGCGGGCGAATCGTGTTCAAACCTCTCTCGTGATTTTTATTTATAGTATTCAAATTTGTGTCTGTGTCGTGGTGTAACGTCCGTTTGCAACAGCGAGGTATAGGGTAGCGACCTACAATGACAGTTGAGTCTGCACAACTACTTTATTAGCAGCCGAAAGGAACTGGCTTTCGAATGGAAACCGCAAAGGTTTGATGACACGGCGACAAGTCAACCGAATCTCCACCGGAAAGCACGCCTGGTGTGTTATACATGGCATTAGTGACTTTACGTGTGTCATATGATAGGCATCTCTTATCGACGTAGGGATCGATGACCTCAGGAGTTTGGTCCCATAGGAACTTACCACAAATTTCCAAATTTTTTCTTATCGACGCACCTAATTTGTACACTTAGTGAGTGAGTGAGTGAGTGAGTGAGTGATAGATAGATAGATAGATATGCCTCTCTGTACGGTTTGGGTGTCCATATGAGTGTGATCACTCATGAGGAACTGATGAAAACATAATGAACGCAACTGTTTCACAGTCACAGAGTTTCTCTATATTCTGTCAAAAGAATTTTTTTTTTTTTTGCGTTTCTGTAGTTGCGTTCCGCTTTGGAAGTTTTGACTCTTGAATCCGCACCCGTCTATTTGTTGTTTTCATTTAGATGAAACGTCTACATGGCATTTCGCCTGATATCACAATTCATCACCTTTACTTGCGACGCTAACGTATTCTTACCATGTAACTCATACTCTATAACCAATATACAGTGTGACAACTGCCGAAACTACAGAAAGAGAAACATTTCAATGACCGAACGTAAAGTTCATTGAGTTGTGTGAATAAAAATAAATAAAAATAAGCGACACGAGGGAGTTTCGAACCCGGCTCGTCCGCTTTGTAGTCCAACAGCGTGATCACTTAACCTCGGCGAGACGTTTGTTAGTCGTCTTTTCTTTTCGTGTTCAACCCTGAGGTTGGTTTGCAGCAGAGCGACATTCCTCTCTTCTGTCTGCCTTCCTCTTTATTTCCACGTATGTGTTACACTCAACGTCATTCATGATCTGTTGCATGTATAATATCCTTGGTCGCCCCAGCCGATTCGTTCCCTCAATAGCCCCTTCTGCTATTGTTCCAATGATGATGTGTCGTAGGATGCACCCTACAAGTTTGTCTCTTCCTGTTTAGATGTGCCTCCACAGATATCTTGTTTCCTGTATTCTTCCAAGCACCTCTTCATTTGTCTCTCCAGCTGATCTTCATGTCCTCCTATGGCACCACATCTCCAGGGCCTCTAGCCGTCTTCTCTCTTCTCTTCCAATTGTCCAAGTTTCACATACGTGTAGGGCCACACTCCAAACGAAACCTTTCATGATACGTTTCCTTATTTTCAGACTGATGTTGTTGCTGGTGATTAAGTTCCTACTCCGATTAAATGCAATTTTGGCCTTTTATGTTCTGCTCGCAATTTCTTTCCGGCTTCTACCATCCCTTGTGATTCTGCTTCCCAGGTAAGTAAATTCCTCTATCACTTCCAGCTCCTCTCTTCCAATTCTCATTCTCAGATATTCATATTCTGCTCCTGTACTGCATCCATCGCGCTCAATTTTACACTTGTTATGCTTGGGCCGTTCACTGTTGTTTTTTTTTTTCCAGTTCAGGACACCTTCTTCCTGTTTCCATGCTTGATCTGTGTTCAGTTTTTGACGGGCCATCAAATGTGATGGGGTGTGATGGAGTTTCCCTTGTCAGTAACAGCTTTCCGGATGGAAATCCCCAATTCCCCGGTTTCTCTGAAACTTTAAGGATGCAGGCTTGATAAATACACAAAAATTACTTATTTCTGAGCATTCTAAGCGATCCCAAACGGGTTAACTTTTTTGGCGAAAAGGAAGCCTATGCTTTCACATGAGTTACTTTGGAGTGGTCTCCAACTAGCAAGCCAAAGTTTGCGGAAATCGTTAGCTCGTAGCGTCTGGTCTCTTTTAGTTAGTATCGTTGGCAGTCGTTCTGCCGCAGTGGTAAGGCCGGAGTAGCTTCTTGATTGCTCGGGAACTTTGTTTCAATATTAGACATGGCGCAGTGTACGCAGTAGGACCGGAAGGTTAAGTGCCAGAAGTGCGCGCCCGTCTTGGCGCATGGCGTCGCCAGCAGGCTAGGTCGGAGCTAAGAAGCAGGCGCAGAGAGAGAGAAAGAGAGAGAGAGAGAGAGAGAGAGAGAGAGAGAGAGAGAGAGAGAGATGCGGAGAATTCAGCGGGTCAAGAGCCTTCGAGTCCGCAGCGGCTGGGCTGCGGCGCGAAGCGAGGCGAGGCGGAAGGATCCCTGCTGTTCTCTGCCCTGGTGTGGCCCGCTATCGCCTGCTGGCGCTGATTACGTCACAGGCGGTGCTCTCGGCCGGACGAGCACGGTGCTTTGCGGGCCGACAAAAGAGAAGAAAAGAGAGGCGAACAGATCAACACGCTTCGTTTGGCAGAGAGAGAGAGAGAGCAGGGGCATCCAGCCGAACACAACCGACTCTCTCAAAGAGGAACTGTCAACAACAAACACTTGCTGGAGACCGACAGAGCGGGGTGATTGCCTCGCAGCGACGCATAGCAGATTATTTTGAACTAACTTATGGGCATAACAGAAAACGAAAAGGATGACGCGTACCTACGCGAGAGAATTGCGGCCAACACATCTGAAAAAGATCTGTAAGGTAGAGGGTTAACAAAATGGGAGGGTATATCATCTCAACAAATAAGTTTTTACAAACTGTCACTGTCCGACTAATTGTTAAATATCAACAAAGTTATGAAAAGGATGGATTGTTACTCACCTTAATGATGGCACGCTGAGTTGCCGACAGGCAAGGCGAAAAGACAGTTACACATAAGCTTTCTGCCAATGCCCTCTTCAGAAAAGAATATGACGCACACATTCATTGTTTAAGTACTTTTTTTCTCCTAAATCCGAAAATTTGCAGGCTTGCTGATAATTTCCCTCAGGAAGGGTGGATGTTCTTGCGGCTCTATCTGCAGCTAACTATAATTTCATCCATTAACTCCTTTCTCAGTCGTATTCTTCCCTCCATTACTCCCCAGATCAGAGAAGTGAACTGGGATGAATGAAGGAAAAGGTGACTAATGATGTTATTTCTCCTAGCAGTGGCTCTTTTGTGTAGGTTCCTTGTCTCTCCCGCTCTTGTTTTCAATTTCTTGGCCTCTGGTATTAACAATTTAGCCGGAGAAGTGATAACTACAGAACTGGTATACAGTATCATATATACGGCATAGGCACAGAAAATACATCAATTCCATGTAAACTTCATGGTACACTCTGCACATTCACATATTCAACGAAGTCCATATATCACAACTTCTTACGCTGGAACCTTCGTGTCTGACTTATAACTGGGAATCCGCTTTCTGCAGAAACCGAGCAATACTGACATAGTCTGCTCTGGACATCTGTCGAAACAGGTCCGTCGCAGATTTTGATCAAGGCATTAAGTAACTTGCAGCGTTATCCGTCATAGTGTGAACACGTAAGTAACACGTGTTTGACGTCTGCAATCTCAGCTGAGTCATTCGTCAGTATCAAACCCCATCAATCTTTTGGAGAAACCTCTTTATGACACACTGACTTTATGACCGCAAATCTTGTTACATGGGTGGCTGACTACTTGACAGAGCCATCCAATCAGACCTCATTGACTACTACTCCCCAACACTTCAGGTAGGAGGTGTGACACGTAACAAAATTGTAAAGTGTGTGTTTCACTGTTCCTGATGTCAGCTAGAATGGGGATGGATCACCAAGCAAGTAGATGGCGTTACGTCAGCATACGAAACAAATGTAGTTAAAATATTTTGCACCGTTTTGATATTCCACAAACTTCACAGACTGGTAGATCATTTTGCAGGGGTACAAAATTGTGTGTGAATGGATAATGACCTGTTCTTAATCTGGTTCCTTCCATCTATGTGGCTGTCAAGAGGCTCGCCACGCCTGAGTGGTCGATTTTACTGACCCCAGTTTGTTGCCTAACACCTACAATCACTCTTAGTCCCACTACGGCATGTATGATCCTGTTGTCCGACGATGAGTTGCTACGGTGCAGGGATAAGGCACACCGAATCACATCGCCTACTCTAGCCGCTTCACTGGCTGCTTTGTCGAATGCATCATTTCCCAACTCTGGCGGTATACAGCGGAATCCTACCTCTTTGCCCCTGCTTTTGGATCTGCTGTAAGGCATCTTGAGCAGTTTGCAAAACAAAGACATCCAGCAGGAGAAAAAAGATTCATATTTTTGTAATAGCTCATAACCTTCTATAGGATTCTGTACAATATGACACAACTTGTTAGTTGTTGCATATGCATATGCTCCGAATGTAGCTCGTTAAGAACCGTAGCCCAGGATACAACGTTTGGTGTCCGTAGTTTTCTTTTCTGGATAAGTGATTCTTTCGCCCGGGTTATTCTAGCTTTGGCATCCGATGTACCTCCACCACCTGCTGTGGTACAACTTGCGTGGTACATAAACGTAGTCAGTCACTTGTGCCAACTTTTCGCCTTGAAGGTGCGCGCCTGCCCTGTTTCTCATCTCTTTTGTACCTCATGATTTTTGTTTTGCTTCTATTTATCTTCGTTTTGCACTTTTGTGTTAGAATATTCATTCCGTCTGTAGCTCGTCATAATTTCTGCTCAACAACACAATGTTACCTGCCAAACGGATCGTTTGCAGCATTCTTCACTAATAGCTACTCCTAAATTACTAATTTCTTAGAATTCTTTCATTACGTTTTCAATGTACAAAGTAAATAACAGTAGAGACAAGCCACAACTCTGTCTTATTCCATTTAATATCTACGCCTGCCGTCCATTCTCCCGTATGGTAGCAAGTTTAGTCTTTCAGAGCTGCCTATTGTTCTTCTTCTTCCTGTAGTCTGTTTCTATATTCTTTATCTCTCTGAACAAAGTGTTAAACATTGTCGTCAGGGAATACAATTACACCCCTGCCACTATGTTCTTTTTTAAAAGCTGCTATTTTCAGAGGATTAATCAAACACCTTTAATCATCTTACCACAGTGATGCACCCAAGTAGCAGCGTGTACCTTAAAACGTCCTTCAGGCATAAAGACTTGATTTAACTTAAACTGGAGTGTTAGGTTTGTTAAGGCACAGTACTGCACCCACGTGACAACGTTTACAAAATGATAGAGGTAGATTTGAATTTGGTGCCATTAACAACTGTCGAACACGTGTCACACTCGCTTATGACCAACCGGAAGGTCACGCGTAGCATTCAAAATAAGGTTTCCCTTGAAGAGCAGTTACAAGCTAAAGAACGAATATCCGAGAAGGATCTAGTAACTAGTCAAAACTGCAAGCACATAAGACAATCATGAGCTATCTTCTTTCTGTGGACACTTTAGATGAATAGGGTTGGAAAGGTTGCCCAACCTGCCTTCCTTTTGAATAATAAAACCGAAAGATCTGGTTGCCAAACAGCAAAGTGATTTACAAGCATTCGCTACTTCACACTCTAAATTTTAGTCTTTAAAAAGAACGGAATTAAGTACACCGAAAAATTGCGAGTATTGGGTTAAGATTAAAGCTCAAGGAAGCTTTAAATAACGTGATTCATAGCAGTCTGAGTAATAGGCAAAATAAAATAACTATGGAACTTTTAAATCAAATTTTTCACGTAAAAATCGGAGATAAGAAAGCTTATTCTTTCAATAGTGCAGACAGTTTTGTGGGCAAATATAAACAGGGACGGGACGGATAAAAATCAATGAGCCAGAGATGTGAGCGAGAAAAAGGGCGGAGAAGGGAAGTGGGGTGGGGGAAAGAGAGAGGGAGAGGGGGTGGGAGGGAGGGAGGGAGGGAGGGAGGGAGGGAGGGAGGGAGGGAGGGACGGACGGAGAGAGAGAGAGAGAGAGAGAGAGAGAGAGAGAGAGAGAGAGAGAGAGAGAGAGAGATGCAGTAACAAGACTATTATTTAAAAGCCGGAAACGCACTAAATTTATTGAACCCAAAGATCAGATTACCAATGGCCTGGTTTAAGAAAACGGCCACTTCTCCCGACCCAAGCAGCGGAGCGGGAAACAATCCAAACGTAGTACAAATACGAAAACCGCATTTCGGAGGCAAGAGGAAGTAAGGTAAAACTGTCATCAAACCGAAGGTTAGTTTGAACACCACACTGTTTTACCGGGCGTGATCCATTTGGAGGTAGTTCGTCCCTGACCGCTGAACAGACTAACCAAGGAAGTTCTACGCAGACCGTAGTTTAACGTGGACACCGTCACATGGCGCAACTCTGTATTTTTTACATTAACAAATAACAATAAGTGACAGATCAAATCCTACGACCACCTGAGGATTGAAGACCAGGTGTTCGGATTTGCAGTCAAAGACTTAACCACTCAGCCATCGAGGCACACTAAGTGCAGAACCAAGTTGTTAACAACACTTACTTGCAAACTATGAGGTTCATTCAAATCAAACGTGGCCATGGCGTCTACCTTTGCCTTACACGTAAGCTGGCATCTCGTAACTGCGGGTATGTGGCGCCATCTATTGGTACAGAGACTGACGCGTGCGCATTGTTTGATGTTGCATAGGGCCAGTGTGGTTTCACGCCGAAGAGAAGGTGGTCACAGAAATTATCGTCCACTGCCGAACAAGCACGCGAGAAAGCAGGAACAACGAGGAGTGATTCGATTTTTGGCGGCGGAGGGAGTTGGAGGCCGTGAAATGTATCGACGCATAAAGGCTATGTACGGTGAGCACAGTCCGAGTCGTTCAAGTGTTGTGGAATGGCGCAAACGATTCATTGAGAGGCGCGAGTCATTGGAAGACTACGCTCGTCCTCGACAGGCTCATCGTGTCATCACACCGGAAATGGTTGAAGAAGTGAATGCTTTAGTCTTGGACAACCGTAGAATCACCGAGGACGAGATCCATCGGCTACTGGGTATCAGCGTAGGCACCGCCCTCAACATAATGCATAAACACTTGAACTTTCGAAAAATCTGTGCGCAGTGGGTTCCTCACCAACTGACCGCCGAACAGCGCAATAGTCGAATGGCGCTGCCTTTGAGCCAACTGCAACGTTATCATGAGGAGGAATACGGCTTTCTGTCGCGTGTTGTCGCAGGTGACGAAACATAACGTCACCATTTTGAACTGGAAAGCAAGCGTCAGAGTAAGCAGTGAAAACATGCGACTTCACCACCTCCAGAGAAATCAAAGGACATGCACAACACCAGTTCTGGTAAGGTCATCATGTCCTTTATTGAGCACAAGGGCCCACTGCTTGCCGAGTTCCTGGAACGGGGAACCACCATCAACGCCCAGCGTTATCAAGCCACTTTACAAAACCTTAGACGGACCATCAAGTCGAAAAGCCGAGGCATAATGTCCAACGGCGTTATCCCCCTGCATGAAAATGCCCGCCCACACACGGCCAATGCGGTGAAGACGACATTGTAGCAGTTTCTGTGGGAAACGCTAGAAAACCCATTGTACAGTCCCGACCTTTCACCGTGTGATTCATGTGTTTGGACCTATAAAATAAGCTATTCGTGGGCATCGATTCGCAACGGACGACGAAGTGTGTGACTCGGTCCAAGCCTGGATCCGACAGAAGCCTACTAGCTTCTTAAAAAATGGAATCGACCGGCTAGTGTCGCAATGGGATAAATGTGCCAACAGTTTTAGCGACTATTTTTGAGTATGCGTACTGTGTATAACAACATTTTTAAGTTAATAAAATCGTTACCTTTAGTTTACACTAATGACCGGGTTTTATTTGACTGTCACTTATATAAATTGTTTAGTTCTTGTTCAACAACAGCTACTTTTCCTGACTTCCCTGGTTGAATAGAGAGGTAACAGTGCACAAACACCGCAAAGAAACAACGTAGCAGCGAGTCCAGCAATCCTTAGTCGCCTTCTTAAATGATGTTCGCACGGAAGGAGCTTCCCGCTATGACAGCTAGTAAGCTGTGCTGTGATCTGAGGCTAAAATGTTGTTCTTTTCGTGGACTGCCCTCCTTATCTCTTGTTCGGTCCACGTGCTGCTATAGCAAGCCTGTACAAGATCCAAGCTACTGCAATGTCGTGAACAAGAGCGACCAGTTAAGTTAGACCAGAAAAACAGAAGTGCTACTCATGAAATGCTCAATATTATTACTGCAAACCACCTGTATCAACGAAATATAGTGTTTTATTGTTACTACGTCAGCACTCAGTGTCGTCGATGTCTCATTCTACACAAGTCAGAGACTGTTTTCTCAGCAATGGGCATATCTCCTTTGTTGGGAGAATGTTGAGCTTCCCCTTCGACTCCATTAGCGGATGGAGCGTTGGACGAATGATGCTATCCGCAGTGAGCGCTGTAATCTTATCTTCGTTATCCCTGTGGTGCTGATAACGTAAGGATTTGAGATAACTGGATTTATCATTGAAAACATGTCGATACATATTTTAAGTCTTTCTTATCTGCGCCTTCCTGGGAGTATTCATCAACTGACGTTTTCCATTTCTGCTACACACTCCCATTTCCTAAACAAACCTTAGATAACAGCACTGTTCCTGTCTGTAGAATCTAGCATATAGGTCGTCTATGTAATTTATTTTAAGCTGTTACATAACCTCTACAGCGCTAGTATCCCAGGGTACGTAGCTCATGCAGTTAAGCAGTATGTATGCAAAAGTTGAAATTTCCCAAGATCCCACAATGAAGCAGAGGCTACCATGTGCTACGTTCATGACGAAACTAACGACAGCTCCACTTCTATATCCCACCCACGATTAGTCGTGAAGCGCAGATGTAATACGTTCAGTGTGAACATAAAAATGAAAGTAATTTAATGAAGAACATGGCTTCAGCAAACACCTATTCACGCAAATATATTCTGGTAAATGACATTGGTAACAGATTACGACGTAAGAAAAAAATGCCATGGGTTAAAATGACCTTTTCTTCCAACTATGAATAAATTTCGCACAGATTAATGCCACATTAAATGGTTTCAAATCTAGGCGGTATTTCGGAAATACCCTTTTGCACAGTGAGGACAGGCAGGCAGGAAACAAGCAAAGACATCGAGGCTGTTGCAGGCGGTGGATTAGATAAGTCGGAAAAACATTCTGGTTGGACATGGAAAGGAATTATAGGTGACATTGTTTTAAGAATTGCCTCAGATTAATTTCAAGTAATTAAGCGAAGCTACGGAGAATCTGTCTCGACAGATATTTTAACCTCAATACTCCCGAATGCGAGTCCAGAGCTGTAACCTAAATCAAATCCAATCTGTGTGAAATCTTATAGGACTTAGCTGCTAAGGCCATCAGTCCCTAACCTTACACATTACTTAACCTAATTTGTCCTAAGGACAAAAACACACACACACACACACACACACACACACACACACACACACACAAAGCAAGACTCGAACCTCCGCCGGGATCAGGCGGACAGTCCATGGCTGCAGCGCCTCAGACCGCTCGGCTAATCCCGCGCGGCGAGCAGTAACCACTAAGAGAACTTGCTCGGTAGTGCCTGTTATGATCCAGTGACAGACGAGCAATTAAATATAATTCATTATTAGACTAATGAAAATGAAAGCTCCAAAACTAGCTGCAATAAGGAACTATATTTGTAATTTACACCACAGATCTGTTCCGGCTTCATTACCATTACGAAGCGACCTGTGAAAATAACATTGGTACGATTTTCTATACGTGAATCGTGGTTGTTTTATGTTTACGTTTGCATTGGTATTTAACTCTAGTTGAGAGTGACGACAGTATTTCATCTACATTAAATTTGTTCAGTCAAGCCGTGGTAAGTTCCAGTATAATATTTTTTGTGGTTGCGAAACGTAAAAATACGTTTTTGTCATATTTTGACAGCTCTTTACTACGATGCTATATGTTTACAAAGTGTATACAGCTTACCAGCGACGTTAATGTCGTTTCTATTTTCTGTCGAATTTTATCTATCGTTTGTGTAAGTTTTGTTTTCCATATGACTTGCTTTTCGTATTATGTCAATAACGTTTTCTAGATAGTATTTAAGTTTAAAGAGTGCGTGTTCATTTAGAAAATCGTATAGAACTCTGTAAGTATAGGTTTTGTCTCAAATACCAGGTGCAGTTTCGACTGAACGTCCACAGATAAAAACCGCCCCACATCCGGCGGCGTACGTAGCTAGCAGTATTGCCATTTCCGGGACGATCCTGCCGTTCGCAGTTTCAGTGCACCGGTGTCACGCGTTGTTTCAGTGACCGTTCCGGCCTGATATTTTTCCTGATCAATAACACCGTATATTTCGGCTAGTGTTACATTGCGTTATTGCATTTTAGAATTCTACCTATTTTTTTACTAAACGTGGTGTAAATTACATTTCATTTGCGGTAACATCATGACATTCAGTAAAGACTTATTTTGAAATATATTGCGAAAGCGTGCCAAGCCCACAACTGATTTTGAGTAATACATTTTTAGTGCATTTCTGTTCATTAATAATATCAATTATTTGGTTGTTGCTATTTTGTTATCTACGTTGTCCTTGCGTCACATCCATACAGCTGGAGTAATTTCAGAGGCTTTTTCGAAAATACCTGGTCATCGTTGTCACTGCAGGTCGAGTTTTCTCTAGTCTTGCATTTGTGTGTTATAGTACTCCTCTCGTGTCTGCTTACACATACTAGCGTGCAAGGTACCTGGCAGTAACGCGTTTTAGCGGATTCTTAAATGGCGTCAATAATCTGAATTCTGCACTCGACCCCCGACTACGCTGAAACCCAAGAGCGCTGCCGCGATTTCCATTTATACTTCAACAATACGTGGCGCATCGATAGGTGAAGAACATCGCACATGGCCGCAGGATACCCTATTTTCTTAGTTACAATATGAAGTCTGTTTCACATTAAAAAAAAGAAAGTCCACGCTTCAGACACGACAAGTATCACGAAAGAAAACTTATGATAATTTCATGTGGAAGAAGTGCATAAAAACGAATAGGCCGTAATTGAAAGGAAAGAAAATTATAGTGCGACAGCTGTAATTGGAGAGGGGAAAAAAAACGTAGTACGACAAAATCACTGCGACGTACACTCCTGGAAATTGAAATAAGAACACCGTGAATTCATTGTCCCAGGAAGGGGAAACTTTATTGACACATTCCTGGGGTCAGATACATCACATGATCACACTGACAGAACCACAGGCACAGACACAGGCAACAGAGCATGCACAATGTCGGCACTAGTACAGTGTATATCCACCTTTCGCAGCAATGCAGGCTGCTATTCTCCCATGGAGACGA